>NC_084734.1:9326521-9334513 GCF_033978785.1 Entelurus aequoreus
ATCTTAGGGTACATGAAACATATGTTTATTATTGTAATTTAGTCCTTAAATAATATAGTGAACAGACTTCTAATTAGTCTGCTGACGTATGTAGTAACATATTGTGTAAAAATTGATTATTAATCCACTTGTTCATTTACTGTTAATATCTGCTTATTTTCTCTTTCAACATGTTCTATCTACACTTTTGTTAAAATGTAATAATCACTTATTCTTCTCTTCTTTGATACTTTACATTAGTTTTGGATGATACCACACATTTGGGTATCGATCCGATACCAAGTAGTTACAGGATCATACATTGGTCATATTCAAAGTCTTCATGTGTCCAAGGACATATTTCCTGACTTTATAAACATAATATGAATTTTACAAAAAGGAAAAAAAGATTTTGTGAGGATAAAAAATATCGATGTAATCATAGTATCGACTAGATACGCTCTTGTACTTGGTATCATCACAGTGGATGTCAGGTGTAGATCCACCCATGGCATTTGTTTACATTGTGACACCAGTGAGCTATTGTATCCTCCTACGGTGTGTAGTGAAGCATGTTTAGCTATTCCTCGTCCTCCAGTGATAATGCTACTTGTAAGAAACTTACTTTATTTGTCACCATGGAGGCCAGGATTAGTGATTTAGAAGCTGCTAGCTAGCTAGCCATGTCTTAAAGCACCTCTTCCTGAGGGTGTTTCAGTGTTATAACTTCACCTTTATCTTTACTTTTTACACCAAAATGCGTCCGTTCTCCCTTTTCTGTCTACACACTGTGTCTGCTTGTAAGTACTCTGTGTGTGTGCGCTGCCCAACATGCTCCTCTGCTCGTAAAACCAGCAATGTCACGACTTAAGTATTCAAGGTGAAAAATTTGTATAACAAGCATATTTCATATTTTCGGCCACTGTAACATTACAAACACTTTGAACAGTAACACTGTATTTGAATATAGGAAAATAAAATACTTTTTTAATCAAATGATTCTTTGGCGATCCCCTAGATCAGGGGTGTCCAAACTACTGCCCCCGGGCGTCTTCAACTTGCCCTGTGAGACCACAGGAGTTTAACAATCAAAGTGGGCGGGCAGGGTGTTTACATAGTAGTTATACATATCTTGTAGTTTGTTTACATAGTAGTTATACATATCTTGTAGTTTGTTTACATAGTAGTTATACATATCGTGTAGTTTGTTTACATAGTAGTTATACATATCTTGTAGTTTGTTTACATAGTAGTTATACATATCTTGTAGTTTGTTTACATAGTAGTTATACATATCTTGTAGTTTGTTTACATAGTAGTTATACATATCTTGTAGTTTGTTTACATAGTAGTTATACATATCTTGTAGTTTGTTTACATAGTAGTTATACGTATCTTGTAGTTTGATATTGTCGCCATCTTGTGTACAATGCGTGGGATTCAGGGTGTTTACATAGTAGTTATACTGTACATATCTTGTAGTTTGATATTGTCGCCATCTTGTGTCCAATGATTGTGATTCAGGTCACCATGGAGTTTACGTCCCAGAGTTCAGATGCACAGCATGCACTTATATGACCGGTGTTGGGACGGCGGTAACTAGTAATCTAACACGTTATTTTTTATATTCAGGAACTCCGTTACCGTTACTACATGATGCGTTACTGCCTTATTTTACGTTACTTTTTATGTAGTATAAAGTGTGTTTTATTGGAGCGCTGCAGTGTCATCCTTCTGATTCTTCTTGTGTCACAAGCCGGAGTAGAGAGAGCTGCACTCTGTGTGTGTGGGTGAGTGTGTGTGTCTGGGTGTGGGTGTGTGTCTGTGTGGGTGTGTCTGTGTGGGTGTGAGTGTGTGTCTGGGTGTGGGTGTGTGTGTGTCTGGGTGTGGGTGTGTGTCTGTGTGGGTGTGAGTGTGTGTCTGGGTGTGGGTGTGGGTGTGTGTCTGGGTGTGGGTGTGAGTGTGTGTCTGGGTGTGGGTGTGTGTGTGTCTGGGTGTGGGTGTGTGGGTGTGAGTGTGTGTCTGGGTGTGGGTGTGTGTCTGGGTGTGGGTGTGAGTGTGTGTCTGGGTGTGTGTGTGTCTGGGTGTGGGTGTGTGTCTGTGTGGGTGTGTCTGTGTGGGTGTGAGTGTGTGTCTGGGTGTGAGTGTGTGTCTGTGTGGGTGTGAGTGTGTGTCTGGGTGTGGGTGTGTGTGTGTCTGGGTGTGTGTCTGTGTGGGTGTGAGTGTGTGTCTGGGTGTGGGTGTGTGTCTGGGTGTGGGTGTGAGTGTGTGTCTGGGTGTGGGTGTGAGTGTGTGTCTGGGTGTGGGTGTGTGTCTGTGTGGGTGTGAGTGTGTGTCTGGGTGTGAGTGTGTGTCTGTGTGGGTGTGAGTGTGTGTCTGGGTGTGGGTGTGTGTCTATGTGGGTGTGAGTGTGTGTCTGGGTGTGGGTGTGAGTGTGTGTCTGGGTGTGGGTGTGTGTGTGTCTGGGTGTGGGTGTGTGTCTGGGTGTGGGTGTGTGTGTGTGGGTGTGTGTCTGGGTGTGGGTGTGTGTATGTGTGGGTTGTGAGTGTGTGTCTGGGTGTGTGTGTGTCTGGGTGTGGGTGTGTGTCTGTGTGGGTGTGAGTGTGTGTCTGGGTGTGGGTGTGTGTCTGTGTGGGTGTGTCTGTGTGGGTGTGAGTGTGTGTCTGGGTGTGGGTGTTGTGTGTGTCTGGGTGTGGGTGTGTGTCTGTGTGGGTGTGAGTGTGTGTCTGGGTGTGGGTGTGGGTGTGTGTCTGGGTGTGGGTGTGAGTGTGTGTCTGGGTGTGGGTGTGTGTGTGTCTGGGTGTGGGTGTGTGGGTGTGAGTGTGTGTCTGGGTGTGGGTGTGTGTCTGGGTGTGGGTGTGAGTGTGTGTCTGGGTGTGTGTGTGTCTGGGTGTGGGTGTGTGTCTGTGTGGGTGTGTCTGTGTGGGTGTGAGTGTGTGTCTGGGTGTGAGTGTGTGTCTGTGTGGGTGTGAGTGTGTGTCTGGGTGTGGGTGTGTGTGTGTCTGGGTGTGTGTCTGTGTGGGTGTGAGTGTGTGTCTGGGTGTGGGTGTGTGTCTGGGTGTGGGTGTGAGTGTGTGTCTGGGTGTGGGTGTGAGTGTGTGTCTGGGTGTGGGTGTGTGTCTGTGTGGGTGTGAGTGTGTGTCTGGGTGTGAGTGTGTGTCTGTGTGGGTGTGAGTGTGTGTCTGGGTGTGGGTGTGTGTCTATGTGGGTGTGAGTGTGTGTCTGGGTGTGGGTTGTGAGTGTGTGTCTGGGTGTGGGTGTGTGTGTGTCTGGGTGTGGGTGTGTGTCTGGGTGTGGGTGTGTGCTGTGTGGGTGTGTGTCTGGGTGTGGGTGTGTGTATGTGTGGGTGTGAGTGTGTGTCTGGGTGTGTGTGTGTCTGGGTGTGGGTGTGTGTCTGTGTGGGTGTTGTGAGTGTGTGTTGGTGTGGGTCTGTGGGTGTGTGTTGGGTGTCTGGGTGTGTGTGTCTGTGTGTGTGTGTGTGTCTGTGTGGGTGTGAGTGTGTGTCTGGGTGTGTGTGTGTGTCTGGGTGTGGGTGTGTGTCTGTGTGGGTGTGAGTGTGTGTCTGGGTGTGGGTGTGGGTGTGTGTCTGGGTGTGGGTGTGTGTCTGTGTGGGTGTGAGTGTGTGTCTGGGTGTGTATCTGTGTGTGTGTCTGGGTGTGGGTGTGTGTGTCTGGGTGTGGGTGTGTGTCTGTGTGGGTGTGAGTGTGTGTCTGGGTGTGGGTGTGTGTCTGTGTGGGTGTGAGTGTGTGTCTGGGTGTGGGTGTGTGTCTGTGTGGGTGTGAGTGTGTGCTGGGTGTGGGTGTGTGTCTGTGTGTGTCTGGGTGTGGGTGGGTGTGTGTGTGTCTGGGTGTGGGTGTGTGTCTGTGTGGGTCTGTGTGTGTGTCTGGGTGTGGGTTGTGTGTGTGTCTGTGTGGGTGTGTGTGTGTGTCTGTGTGTGTGTGTGTGTCTGTGTGTTGGGTGTGGTGTGTCTGTGTGGGTGTGCTGTGTGTGTCTGGTGTGTGGGTGTGTGTCTGTGTGGGTGTGAGTGTGTGTCTGGGTGTGGGTGTGAGTGTGTGTCTGGGTGTGGGTGTGAGTGTGTGTCTGGGTGTGGGTGTGTGTGTGTCTGGGTGTGGGTGTGAGTGTGTGCTGGGTGTGGGTGTGTGTGTGTGGGCTGTGTGTGTGTGTCTGGGTGTGGGTGTGTGTCTGTGTGGGTGTGAGTGTGTGTCTGGGTGTGTGTGTGTCTGGGTGTGGGTGTGTGTCTGTGTGGGTGTGAGTGTGTCTGGGTGTGGGTGTGTGTCTGGGTGTGGGTGTGTGTCTGTGTGGGTGTGAGTGTGTGTCTGGGTGTGGGTGTGTGTGTGTCTGGGTGTGGGTGTGTGTCTGTGTGTCTGGGTGTGGGTGTGTGTCTGGGTGTGTCGGTGTGTGAGTGTGTGTTGGGTGTGAGTGTGTGTCTGGGTGTGGGTGTGTGTCTGTGTGGGTGTGAGTGTGTGTCTGGGTGTGTGTGTGTGTCTGGGTGTGGGTGTGTGTCTGTGTGGGTGTGAGTGTGTGTCTGGGTGTGTGTGTGTGTCTGGGTGTGTGGGTGTGAGTGTGTGTCTGGGTGTGGGTGTGTGTGTGTGTGTCTGGGTGTGTGTCTGTGTGTGGGTCTGTGTGGGTGTGAGTGTGTGTCTGGGTGTGGGTGTGTGTCTGTGTGGGTTGTGTGTGTGTGTCTGTGTGGGTGTTGTGAGTGTGTGTCTGGGTGTGTGTTGTGTGGTGAGTGTGTGTCTGGGTGTGGTGTGTGTGTCTGGTGTGGGTGTGAGTGTGTGTCTGGGTGTGTGTGTGTGTGGGTTGTGGGTGTGTGTCTGTGTGGGTGTGTCTGTGTGGGTGTGGTGTGTGTCTGTGTGGGTGTGAGTGTGTCTGGGTGTGGGTGTGTGTCTGTGTGGGTGTGAGTGTGTGTCTGGGTGTGGGTGTGTGTGTGTCTGGGTGTGGTGTGTGTGTGTCTGGGTGTGGGTGTGTGAGTGTGTGTCTGGGTGTGGGTGTGAGTGTGTGTCTGGGTGTGGGTGTGTGTCTGTGTGTGTGTGTGTCTGGGTGTGGGTGTGTGTCTGTGTGGGTGTGTGTCTGGGTGTGGGTGTGTGTCTGTGTGGTGTGGTGTGCTGTGTGTGTGTGTCTGGGTGTGTGTCGTGGGTGTGTGTCTGGGTGTGGGTGTGTGTCTGTGTGGGTGTGTCTGTGTGGGTGTGAGTGTGTGTCTGGGTGTGTGTGTGTCTGGGTGTGGGTGTGTGTCTGTGTGGGTGTGAGTGTGTGTCTGGGTGTGGGTTGTGGTGTGTGTCTGGGTGTGGGTGTGTGTCTGTGTGTGGTTGTGGTGTGTGTGTGTGTCTGGTGTGGTTCTGTGTGTGTGTCTGGGTGTGGGTGTGTGTGTTGTGTGCTGGGTGTGTGTCTGTGTGGGTGTGAGTGTGTGTCTGGGTGTGGTGTGTGTGTCTGTGTGTGTTGGTGTGTGTGCTGTGTGGGTGTGTGTCTGTGTGGGTGTGTGTGTGTGTCTGGGTGTGGGTGTGTGCTGTGTGTGTGTCTGGTGTGGGTGTGTGTCTGTGTGGGTGTGTGTGTGTCTGTGTGTGTGTGGGTGTGTGTCTGTGTGGGTGTGAGTGTGTGTCTGGGTGTGGGTGTGTGTCTGTGTGGGTGTGAGTGTGTGTCTGGGTGTGGGTGTGTGTCTGTGTGGTGTGTGTGTGTGTGTCTGGGTGTGGGTGTGTGTCTGTGGGTGTGTGTGTGTGTCTGGGTGTGGGTGTGAGTGTGTGTCTGGGTGTGGGTGTGTGTGTGTGTCTGGGTGTGGGTGTGTGTGTGTCTGGTGTGGGTGTGAGTGTGTGTCTGGGTGTGTGTGTGTGTCTGTGTGGGTGTGAGTGTGTGTCTGGGTGTGTGTGGTGTGTCTGTGTGTGTGTGTGTCTGTGTGGGTGTGAGTGTGTCTGGGTGTGGGTGTGTGTCTGGGTGTGGTGTGTGTCTGTGTGGGTGTGTGTGTCTGTGGGTGTGAGTGTGTGTCTGTGTGGGTGTGAGTGTGTGTCTGGGTGTGGGTGTGTGTCTGTGTGGGTGTGGTGTGTGTCTGGGTGTGGGTGTGAGTGTGTGTCTGGGTGTGGGTGTGTGTGTGTCTGGGTGCTGGGTGTGAGTGTGTGTCTGGGTGTGGTTGTGAGTGTGTGTCTGGGTGTGGGTGTGTCTGTGTGTGTCTGTGTGTCGTGTGGTGTGTGTGTCTGTGTGGTGTGTGTGTCTGGTTGTGGGTGTGTGTCTGTGTGGGTGTGAGTGTGTGTCTGGGTGTGGGTGTGTGTCTGGGTGTGGGTGTGTGTCTGTGTGGTGTGTGTCTGTGTGGGTGTGAGTGTGTGTCTGGGTGTGGTGTGTGTCTGGGTGTGGGTGTGTGTCTGTGTGGGTGTGTGTGTGTGTGTCTGGGTGTGGGTGTGGTGTCTGTGTGGGTGTGGTGTCGCTGTGTGTGTGCTGGGTGTGGTGTGTGTCTGGGTGTGTGTCTGTGTGTGTGTGGTGCTGGGTGTGTGTGTCTGGGTGTGGGTGTGTGTCTGTGTGGGTGTGAGTGTGTGTCTGGGTGTGGGTGTGTGTCTGTGTGGGTGTGAGTGTGTGTCTGGTGTGTGGGTGTGTGTCTGTGTGGTTGTGGTGTGTGTCTGGGTGTGTGTGTGTGTGTCTGGGTGTGGGTGTGTGTCTGGTGTGGGTGTGTGTCTGTTGTGTGGGTGTGGTGTGTGTCTGTGTGGGTGTGAGTGTGTGTCTGGGTGTGGGTGTGTGTCTGTGTGGGTGTGAGTGTGTGTCTGGGTGTGGGTGTGTGTCTGTGTGGGTGTGGTGAGTGTGTGTCTGGGTGTGGGTGTGTGTCTGTGTGGGTGTGAGTGTGTGTCTGGGTGTGGTGTTGGTGTGTGTCTGGGTGTGGGTGTGGTGTGTGTCTGGGTGTGGGTGTGTCTGTGTGTTGGGTGTGGGTGTGAGTGTGTGTCTGGTGTGTGGTTGTGGGTGTGTCTGGGTGTGGGTGTGTCTGGGTGTGGTGTTGTGTGTCTGGGTGTGGGTGTTGTGTGTGTGGGTGTGAGTGTGTGTCTGGGTGTGGGTGTGTGTGTGTCTGGGTGTGTGGGTGTGTGTCTGTGTGTTGGGTGTGGGTGTGTGTCTGGGTGTGGGTGTGAGTGTGTGTTGGGTGTGAGTGTGTGTTGGGTGTGGGTGTGTCTGTGTGGGTGTGAGTGTGTGTCTGGGTGTGTGTGTGTGTTGGTGTGGGTGTGTGTTGAGTGGGTGTGAGTGTGTGTTGGGTGTGTGTGTGTTGGGTGTGTGGTGTGGTGTGTGGTGTGTGTGTGTGTGTGTCTGGGTGTGGTGTGTGTGTGGGTGTGAGTGTGTGTTGGGTGTGGGTGTGTGTGTTGTTGTGGTGTGTGTGGTGTGGTGTAGTTGTGTATGAGTATGTTATTTATAGTTATAGTGTTGTGTTGTGTTATTGGATTGAGTTGAGTGTGATATTATGTTTGTATAGTGGATTGTTGATGTCTGTGTGATCTGGTTGTTTTTCTGAGTGTAGTATGTTGCTGTAGAGATTTAGATTTTGATATTTATATTTATTTAAGTAGTTATTATATTATATAATATATGTATATATATATATTATATTATATATAATATTTTATAATTATATATATATATATATATATTATATATATATATAATATATATATATATAATTATATATATATAAATATATATATAATATAAATTATATATATATATATTATATAATATAAATATTTATATATTAATATATTATATATAATATATAATTTATATATATATATAATTATATATTATAATATATATATATATAATATATTAATATATATATATATAATATTATATTATATATATAATATATATATTATATATATATATATATATTATATAAATATATAAGATATATATATATAAATATAAATTATATATATATAATATATAAATTATATATATATATAAATATATTATATATATATTATATTTATATATATATATATATAAATTATATATATATAAATTATATATATAATAAATTTATATAAGATATAA
>NC_084734.1:9334533-9362033 GCF_033978785.1 Entelurus aequoreus
ATTTACAATATTAACTATGAACAATAAAACACTGAATATTAACAACAAATGAACATCGCTCCTCTTTTACGTGGGATTTACAATATTAACTATGAACAAGACCCTTCTTAAAACCCATTTTTATTCACTGGCTTTTAACACAGCATGAGACTTTAAACTGTTTTTAGCTTTTAACTTTTTTTTATCCAACAAATTGTTTTTAGGGTAATTTGCATTTGCTTTTTCAATGTGTATTTTTATTTCTGTTTTAAATGTTATTTTTTAGTCTGTCCTTTGCCTCTATTTCTGTGTGATGTACAGCCCTTTGTTTTTCAACTGTGCTTGTTTTTAAAGGACTTTATAGATAAAGTTGGTATGGTATGGTATGGTAACAATAAAACACTGAATTTTTACGTGGGATTCACAATATTAACTATGAACAATAAAACACTGAATATCAACAACATATGAACATCGCTCTTCTTTTACGTGGGATTTACAATATTAACTATGAACAATAAAACACTGAATATTAACAACATTTGAACATCCCTCCTCTTTTACGTGGGATTTACAATATTAACTATGAACAATAAAACACTGATTTTTTTATGTGGGATTCACAATATTAACTATGAACAATAAAACACTGAATATCAACAACATATGAACATCGCTCCTCTTTTACGTGGGATTTACAATATTAACTATGAACAATAAAACACTGAATATTAACAACATTTGAACATCGCTCCTCTTTTACGTGGGATTTACAATATTAACTATGAACAATAAAACACTGATTTTTTTACGTGGGATTCACAATATTAACTATGAACAATAAAACACTGAATATTAACAACATATGAACATCGCTCCTCTTTTACGTGGGATTTACAATATTAACTGTGAACAATAAAATACTGAACTTTTACGTGGGATTTACAATATTAACTGTGAACAATAAAACACTGAATTTTTACGTGGGATTCACAATATTAACTATGAACAATAAAACACTGAATATCAACAACATATGAACATCGCTCTTCTTTTACGTGGGATTTACAATATTAACTATGAACAATAAAACACTGAATATCAACAACATATGAACATCGCTCCTCTTTTACGTGGGATTTACAATATTAACTATGAACAATAAAACACTGAATTTTTACGAGGGATTAACAATATTAACTATGAACAATAAAACACAGAATTTTTACGTGGGATTCACAATGTTAACTACGAACAATAAAAAACTGAATATCAACAACATATGAACATTGCACCTCTTTTACGTGGGATTTACAATATTAACTTTGAACAATAAAACACTGAATATCAACCACATATGAACATCGCTCCTCTTTTACTTCTCAGACCAGCTCCTCCATAGTTGTGTATCTTTTACAATCAAGCAAAACACAACAAAAATGTAACAAACAGCAAAATATGAATACAAAAGTGTAATAAACACCTACAATATGATATATTATCACTTTTATGCGTAAATTTGTTGTAAAAATCTACTTCCGCATCTGTTCCTGACACATGCGTTTGGGGCTGGCTGCTCTGAAAACTAGCCCCGCCCACTCTGCTTAGTTCCTGGTCTGAGCTGCTGTGACGTAGATTACCGTAATAACTCCTATAACACTCAAAAGCGCAGATTTCAACCATTGAAATACGTCATATAGTTCAAGACTTACGGTCATTTAAAAACAGCACTGCACATCATAATGGTGGTGACGGTTTTGATGTTAAAGGTCTACAGAAATGATGTAGAACGTCCGACGATAGAAAATCTTAACGGGCCGAATGTTGGTCGTATTTTGCCGCGGTCTGGACAACACGCACCGCCGTTATGCTGCGGCTCCGTCGTGCAGCGAAATAGCGCAGACTTTTACCAGTTCCCGCCAATCCGCACATAATCACGTGATAGGGGAAGTAGTATTAAAGCAAGCCACAAAATGTTTATTCTGTCCTTCCAAATCAAACTCGGTCTTACCTTGATAACGCACTTGATTTCGTCCAGTGACGTCACCCCTGGCGACTCACAACATCAGCTTTCCCGCGCTCCGTATCAGCTGATGTTTGACACAGGCCCCCACATCCCTCATTTAGCTGCCCGGGATATGCCTGTACATTATTCTTTAATGTCGGACCTTCAGAATCAGCAAGTCTTCATGCATTTGTGTCAACAAGATGAAATGAAGTCTGAAAACCTTTGACAGGTTGACTTCCTGTCGGTCTCCGCCCATTAGGGCGTTTCAAAGTGTAAAATACGGTCTAGTCTTAGACTTAGATCGGTTAGATATAGTCTTAGATTGGTCAGATCTAGTCTTAGATTTAGGTTGGTCAAATCTAGTCTTAAACTTAGATTGGTAAGATCTAGTCTTAAACTTAGATCGGTCAGATATAGTATTAGCTTGGTCAGATCTAGTCTTAGACTTAGGTTGGTCAGATCTAGTCTTAGACTTAGGTTGGTCAGATCTAGTTTTAGACTTAGGTTGGTCAGATCTAGTCTTAGACTTAGATTGGACAGATCTAGTCTTAGACTTAGGTTGGTCAGATCTAGTCTTAGACTTAGATTGGTCACATCTAGTCTTAGACTTAGATCGGTCAGATATAGTACTAGCTTGGTCAGATCTAGTCTTAGACTTAGGTTGGTCAGATCTAGTCTTAGACTTAGATTGGTCAGATCTAGTCTTAGACTTAAATTGGTCAGATCTAGTCTTAGACTTAGATTGGCCAGATCTAGTCTTAGACTTAGGTTGGTCAGATCTAGTCTTAGACTTAGATTGGTCAGGTCAGATCTAGTCTTATACTTGGATTGGTCAGATCTAGTCTTAGACTTAGGTTGGTCAGATCTAGTCTTAGACTTAGGTTGGTCAGGTCAGATCTAGTCTTGGACTTAAATTGGTCAGATCTAGTCTTAGACTTAGGTTGGTCAGATCTAGTATTAGATTGGTCAGATCTAATCTTAAACTTAGATTGGTCAGATATAGTATTAACTTGGTCAGATCTAGTGTTAGACTTAGGTTAGTCAGATCTGGTCTTAGACTTAGATTGGTCAGATCTAGTCTTAGATTTAGGTTGGTCAAATCTAGTCTTAAACTTAGATTGGTAAGATCTATTCTTAAACTTAGATCGGTCAGATGTAGTATTAGCTTGGTCAGATCTAATCTTAGATTTAGGTTGGTCAGATATAGTTTTAGACTTAGGTTGGTCAGCTCTAGTCTTATACTTAGGTTGGTCAGATCTAGTCTTAGACTTAGATTGGACAGATCTAGTCTTAGACTTAGGTTGGTCAGATCTAGTCTTAGACTTAGATTGGTCACATCTAGTCTTAGACTTAGATCGGTCAGATATAGTATTAGCTTGGTCAGATCTAGTCCTAGACTTAGGTTGGTCAGATCGAGTCTTGGACTTAGATTGGTCAGGTCAGATCTAGTCTTAGACTTAAATTGGTCAGATCTAGTCTTAGACTTAGATTGGCCAGATCTAGTCTTAGACTTAGGTTGGTCAGATCTAGTCTTGGACTTAGATTGGTCAGGTCAGATCTAGTCTTATACTTACATTGGTCAGATCTAGTCTTAGACTTAGGTTGGTCAGATCTAGTCTTAGACTTAGGTTGGTCAGGTCAGATCTAGTCTTGGACTTAAATTGGTCAGATCTAGTCTTAGACTTAGGTTGGTCAGATCTAGTATTAGATTGGTCAGATCTAATCTTAAACTTAGATCGGTCTGATATAGTATTAACTTGGTCAGATCTAGTGTTAGACTTAGGTTGGTCAGATCTAGTCTTAGACTTAGGTTGGTCAGGTCAGATCTAGTCTTAGACTTAAATTGGTCAGATCTAGTCTAGCAGCTAGTGCCAATACCTCAGTAGGCCTCAACAGTTCATGCTCATAGACTTAGATTAGTCAGATCTAGTCTTAGATTGGTCAGATTTAGTCTTAGACTTATATCAGTCAGATATAGTATTAGATTGGTCAGATCTAGTCTTAGACTTAGATTGGTCAGATCTAGTCTTAGACTTAGATTGGTCAGATCTAGTCTAGCAGCTAGTGCCAATACCTCAGTAGGCCTCAACAGTTCATGCTCATAGACTTAGATTAGTCAGATCTAGCCTTAGATTGGTCAGATTTAGTCTTAGACTTAAATCAGTCAGATATAGTATTAGATTGGTCAGATCTAGTCTTAGACTTAGATTGGTCAGATCTAGTCTTAGACTTACATTGATCAGATCTAGTCTAGCAGCTAGTGCCAATACCTTAGTAGTCTTCATCAGTTCATGCTCATAGACTTAGATTGGTCAGATCTAGTCTTAGATTGGTCAGCTCTAGTCTTAGACTTAGATTGGTCAGATCTAGTCTTAGACTTAGATTGGTCAGATCTAGTCTTAGACTTAGGTTGGTCAGATCTAGTCTTAGACTTAGATTGGTCACATCTAGTCTTAGACTTAGATTGGTCAGATATAGTATTAGCTTGGTCAGATCTAGTCTTAGACTTAGGTTGGTCAGATCTAGTCTTAGACTTAGATTGGTCAGGTCAGATCTAGTCTTAGACTTAGATTGGACAGATCTAGTCTTAGACTTAGGTTGGTCAGATCTAGTCTTAGACTTAGATTGGTCAGGTCAGATCTAGTCTTATACTTAGATTGGTCAGATCTAGTCTTAGACTTAGGTTGGTCAGATCTAGTCTTAGACTTAGGTTGGTCAGGTCAGATCTAGTCTTAGACTTAAATTGGTCAGATCTAGTCTTAGACTTAGGTTGGTCAGATCTAGTATTAGATTGGTCAGATCTAATCTTAAACTTAGATTGGTCAGATATAGTATTAACTTGGTCAGATCTAGTGTTAGACTTAGGTTAGTCAGATCTGGTCTTAGACTTAGGTTGGTCAGGTCAGATCTAGTCTTAGACTTAAATTGGTCAGATCTAGTCTAGCAGCTAGTGCCAATACCTTAGTAGGCTTCATCAGTTCATGCTCATAGACTTAGATTAGTCAGATCTAGCCTTAGATTGGTCAGATTTAGTCTTAGACTTAGATCAGTCAGATATAGTATTAGATTGGTCAGATCTAGTCTTAGACTTAGATTGTTCAGATCTAGTCTTAGACTTACATTGGTCAGATCTAGTCTAGTAGCTAGTGCCAATACCTTAGTAGTCTTCATCAGTTCATGCTCATAGACTTAGATTGGTCAGATCTAGTCTTACGCTTAGATTGGTCAGATCTAGTCTAGCAGCTAGTGCCAATACCTTAGTAGTCACACCTTCTCCACCCTGTCACACCTTGTCCACCCTGTCCCAGAAGTGTTGTCCACACCATTATTAGTGTCAACAATTGCATATCCTTCCTGATAAAAAGCCGATATGTTACTTTTTTCTGCAAAATAAAGCTAAACATAGTTAAAGGTTGCACAATGCAAAGTTCTATTGGATTGCTCACTTGTGTTCGTCATGGGCTGGCTGGCTCTTTTCAGCGGTCAACTCATTATTTTATTTAGAATTGTGTTTATTCATGCATTACAGTTTTGATGGCTGCTCTGAATAAAAACAATATTATAAACTTCTACAACAGCCGTTATTCGCTCTTCTGATTCGTTGTTGTCGCACTAAATCAGCCATATTGCTGCTGATTATATATGCTGATGCAACTTAATGTTAACTATGGTGTTATACATCAGTGTTTTTCAACCTTTTTTGAGCCGAGGCACATTTTTTCCGTTGCAAAAATGTGGAGGCACACCACCAGCAGAAAAAAAACAAAAAACAACAACAACAACAACAACAAAATAGATAAATAAAAACTCAGTTGACAGTAAAAAGTTGTCACCGAACTATCTATTAAACAAGACAAGAAGCAAGGAATCAGGCAGAGACAGAGTTCAATTTTGCTCATGAGGAGAAACGTTTGGGGCTGCACACTCAGTTAAAGTCTCCCACCACGCTCTAAGGCAGTGTTTTTCAACCTTTTTTGAGCCGAGGCACATTTTTTCCGTTGAAAAAATCCGGAGGCACACCACCAGCAGAAATCATTAAAAAAAAACAACACCAAAAAAACAGAAAAAAACCAACAACAAAAAAACTCAGTTGACAGTAAAAAGTCATCACCGAACTATCTATTAAACAAGACAAGAAGCAAGGAATCAGGCAGAGACAGAGTTCAATTTTGCTCATGAGGAGAAACATTTGGGGCTGCACACTCAGTTACAGTCTCTCACCACGCTCTAAGGCAGTGTTTTTCAACCTTTTTTGAGCCGAGGCACATTTTTTCCGTTGAAAAAATCCGGAGGCACACCACCAGCAGAAATCGTTAAAAAAAAACAACAACAAAAAAACAGAAAAAAACAAAAACAAAAAAACTCAGTTGACAGTAAAAAGTCGTCACCGAACTATCTATTAAAACAAGACAAGATGCAAGGAATCAGGCAGAGACAGAGATCAATTTTGCTCATGAGGAGAAACGTTTGGGGCTGCACACTCAGTTAAAGTCTCCCACCACGCTCTAAGGCGGTGTTTTTCAACCTTTTTTGAGCCGAGGCACATTTTTTCCGTTGCAAAAATCTGGAGGCACACCACCAGCAGAAATCATTAAAAAAAAAAAAAAAAAAAAAAACAACAACAAAAAACTCAGTTGACAGTAAAAAGTCGTCACCGAACTATCTATTAAACAAGACAAGAAGCAAGGAATCAGGCAGAGACAGAGTTCAATTTTGCTCATGAGGAGAAACGTTTGGGGCTGCACACTCAGTTACAGTCTCCCACCACGCTCTAAGGCAGTGTTTTTCAACCTTTTTTGAGCCGAGGCACATTTTTTCCATTGCAAAAATCCGGAGGCACACCCCCAGCAGAAATCACTAAAAAACAAAACTCAGTTGACAGTAAAAAGTCGTCACCAAAGGATCTATTGAAACAAGACAAGAAGCAAGGAATCAGGCAGAGACAGAGATCAATTTTGCTCATGAGGAGAAACGTTTGGGGCTGCACACTCAGTTACAGTCTCCCACCACGCTCTAAGGCAGTGTTTTTCAACCTTTTTTGAGCCGAGGCACATTTTTTCCGTTGACAAAATCCGGAGGCACACCACCGACAGAAATCATTAAAAAACAAAACTCAGTTGACTATAAAAAGTTGTTGTCACAATTACAATAATAATAATAATAGATTTTATTTGTAAAAAGCACTTTATATTGAGTAAACAATCTCAATGTGCTACAGTGTATTAAAAAATATATATAAAAATAAAAAGATAATAAAGAAATACAAAAATAAACCTAGAACAGCCAAATAGCTATAACTAGTATGCATATATCGAGAAAAAAAAAAGGTTTTAAAAAAAAAAAGAAGGGCTTTTAAGCCTTTTTAAAAGCATCCACAGTCTGTGGTGCCCTCAGGTGGTCAGGGAGAGCGTTCCACAGACTGGGAGCGGCGGAGCAGAAAGTTGGATATGACTTTAAAGCATAGCCAAGCATGCATCACTATAGCTCTTGTCTCAAAGTAGGTGTACTGTCACCACCTGTCACATCACACCCTGACTTATTTGGACTTTATTGCTGTTTTCCTGTGTGTTGTGTTTTACGTCTTGTCTTGCGCTCCTTTTTTGGTGGCCTTTTCTCTTTTTTTGGTCTTTTCCTGTGTGTTGTGTTTTACTTCTTGTCTTGCGCTCCTATTTTTGGTGGATTTTTCTCTTATTTTGGTATTTTCCTGTGTGTTGTGTTTTACTTCTTGTCTTGCGCTCCTATTTTGGTGGATTTTTCTCTTATTTTGGTCTTTTCCTGTGTGTTGTGTTTTACTTCTTGTCTTGCGCTCCTATTTTGGTGGATTTTTCTCTTATTTTGGTATTTTCCTGTGTGTTGTGTTTTACTTCTTGTCTTGCGCTCCTATTTTGGTGGATTTTTCTCTTATTTTGGTCTTTTCCTGTGTGTTGTGTTTTACGTCTTGTCTTGCGCTCCTTTTTTGGTGGCCTTTTCTCTTTTTTTGGTCTTTTCCTGTGTGTTGTGTTTTACTTCTTGTCTTGCGCTCCTATTTTTGGTGGATTTTTCTCTTATTTTGGTATTTTCCTGTGTGTTGTGTTTTACTTCTTGTCTTGCGCTCCTATTTTGGTGGATTTTTCTCTTATTTTGGTCTTTTCCTGTGTGTTGTGTTTTACTTCTTGTCTTGCGCTCCTATTTTGGTGGATTTTTCTCTTATTTTGGTCTTTTCCTGTGTGTTGTGTTTTACTTCTTGTCTTGCGCTCCTATTTTGGTGGATTTTTCTCTTATTTTGGTCTTTTCCTGTGTGTTGTGTTTTACTTCTTGTCTTGCGCTCCTATTTTGGTGGATTTTTCTCTTATTTTGGTCTTTTCCTGTGTGTTGTGTTTTACTTCTTGTCTTGCGCTCCTATTTTGGTGGCTTTTTTCTCTTTTTTTTTTGGTATTTTCCTGTAGCAGTTTCATGTCTTCCTTTGAGCGATATTTCCCGCGTCTACTTTGTCGTAGCAATCAAGAATATTTCAGTGGTTTTTAATCCTTCTTTGTGCGGACATTGTTGATGGTCATGTCATGTTCGGATGTACTTTGTGGACGCCGTCTTTGCTCCGCGGTAAGTCTTTGCTGTCGTCCAGCATTCTGTTTTTGTTTACTTTGCAGCCAATTCAGTTTTAGTTTCGTTCTGCATAGCCTTCCCTAAGCTTCAATGCCTTTTCTTAGGGGCACTCACCTTTTGTTTATTTTTGGTTTAAGCATTAGACACCTTTTTACCTGCACCCTGCCTCCCGCTGTTTCCGACACCTACAAAGCAATTAGCTACCTGCTGCCACCTACTGATATGAAAGAGTATTACACGGTTACTCTGCCCAGCTCTAGACAGCAACGACACTCAACAACAACAACACATCATTTACAGACTATAACTACTAGTTTGCAAAAATTATTTTTAACCCAAATAGGTGGAATTACATAATCTCCCACGGCACACCAGACTGTGCCGCGGCGCAGTGGTTGAAAAACACTGCTCTACACTGTTTCCTCTTCATCCAGCGTGTTAGGAGGGTGCAGAAAGAGTGCATATTGTCCTGTAAGTAGTCGGTATTCAGCACAAGAATAGCTTTGTGCTCGTGGCCTGCTGGAGTTCCAACCTCGCAACTGGAACGCTCATAACCGGGCCGTGACGTCATCCCCAGCTCCCGAGGTGACTGGAAGGCACCATAAATACAAAGTTTCTATGATTATCACGGGGTTATGTTCCAGACCCCCTGTGGTGGAGGAATTTCTTCAAAGTAGGTATGCTATATATATATATTTATGACAATTTTAATGCATTTAAAAGTTTGTATATGTTCTTAATACACTCTAAATTTCACACATGCCAACATAAATATGTTCTCACGTCTTAATGTACTACATGGTACTTTAAAATCTACAATGCACTCTACTAGTATAGTATCGCGTTACTAAGGAATCCTAAGCGGTACTATACTCTGTTTGAAAAGTACCGCTTCCCAGGCATGATGTCATGTCGTCACATTGCTGGTTTTAAGAGCAGGGGAGCATGTTCGGCAGCGCGCGCGCACAGAGTACTTACAAGCAGACACAGGTGTGTAGACAGAAAAGGGAGAACGGACGCATTTTGGTGTGAAAAGTAAAGATAAAGGTGAAGTTATAACACTGAAACACCCTCGGGAAGAGGTGCTTTAAGACGTGGCTAACTAGCTAGCTAGCGGCTAATGTCCGTCCGCTGTCTTTAGCTACTTCTAAATCACTAATCCTGGCCTCCACGGCGACAAATAAAGGAAGTTTATTCCAACAAAAAACAAGGTGAAATAACTGAAAACATGTTTTATATTCGAGTTTCTTCAAAATAGCCCACCCTTTGCTCTGATTACTGCTTTGCACACTCTTGGCATTCTCTCCATGAGCTTCAAGCACACCTGTGAAGTGAAAGCCATTTCCAGGTGACGACCTCTTGAAGCTCACGGAGAGAATGCCAAGCGTGTGCAAAGCAGTACTCAGAGCAAAGGGTGGGCTATTTTGAAGGAACTGGAATATAAAACATGTTTTCAGTTCGTTCAGTTAAGCGCTTAACAAAAAAAAAAAGTGAAATAACTGAAAACATGTTTTATATTCCAGTTTCTTCAAAATAGCCACCTTTTGCTCTGATTACTGTTTCGCACACTCTTGGCATTCTCTCTGTGAGCTTCAAGCGGTAGTCACCTGAAGTGGTTTTCACTTTGCAGGCGTGCTTGAAGCTCATGGAGAGAATGCCAAGAGTGTGCAAAGCAGTAATCAGAGCAAAGGGTGGGCTATTTTGAAGGAACTGGAATATAAAACATGTTTTCAGTTCGTTCAGTTAAGCGCTTAACAAAAAAAAAAAGTGAAATAACTGAAAACATGTTTTATATTCCAGTTTCTTCAAAATAGCCACCTTTTGCTCTGATTACTGCTTTGACAGGAACTGGAATATAAAACATGTTTTCAGTTCTTTCAGTAAAGCGCTTAACAAAAACAAGGTGAAATAACTGAAAACATGTTTTATATTCCAGTTTCTTCAAAATAGCCACCTTTTGCTCTGATTACTGTTTCGCACACTCTTGGCATTCTCTCTGTGAGCTTCAAGCGGTAGTCACCTGAAGTGGTTTTCACTTTGCAGGCGTGCTTGAAGCTCATGGAGAGAATGCCAAGAGTGTGCAAAGCAGTAATCAGAGCAAAGGGTGGGCTATTTTGAAGGAACTGGAATATAAAACATGTTTTCAGTTCTTTCAGTTAAGCGCTTAACAAAAAAAAGGTGAAATAAAAAGTTAAACGCTTAACAAAAAAAAGGTGAAATAACTGAAAACATGTTTTATATTCAAGTTCCTCAAAATAGCCACATTTTGCTCTGATTACTGCTTTGCACAGGAACTGGAATATAAAACATGTTTTCAGTTCTTTCAGTAAAGCGCTTAATAAAAAAAAGGTGAAATAACTGAAAACATGTTTTATATTCCAGTTTCTTCAAAATAGCCACCTTTTGCTCTGATTACTGCTTTGCACACTCTTGGCATTCTCTCTGTGAGCTTCAAGCGGTAGTCAGCTGAAGTGGTTTTCACTTCGCAGGCGTGCTTGAAGCTCATGGAGAGAATGCCAAGCGTGTGCAAAGCAGTAATCAGAGCAAAGGGTGGGCTATTTTGAAGGAACTGGAATATAAAACATGTTTTCAGTTCTTTCAGTTAAGCGCTTAACAAAAAAAAGGTGAAATAACTGAAAACATGTTTTATATTCCAGTTTCTTCAAAATAGCCACCTTTTGCTCTGATTACTGTTTCGCACACTCTTGGCATTCTCTCTGTGAGCTTCAAGCGGTAGTCACCTGAAGTGGTTTTCACTTCGCAGGTGTGCTTGAAGCTCATGGAGAGAATGCCAAGCGTGTGCAAAGCAGTAATAAGAGCAAAGGGTGGGCTATTTTGAAGGAACTGGAATATAAAACATGTTTTCAGTTCTTTCAGTTAAGCGCTTAACAAAAAAAAAAAGTGAAATAACTGAAAACATGTTTTATATTCCAGTTTCTTCAAAATAGCCACCTTTTGCTCTGATTACTGTTTCGCACACTCTTGGCATTCTCTCTGTGAGCTTCAAGCGGTAGTCACCTGAAGTGGTTTTCACTTTGCAGGCGTGCTTGAAGCTCATGGAGAGAATGCCAAGAGTGTGCAAAGCAGTAATCAGAGCAAAGGGTGGGCTATTTTGAAGGAACTGGAATATAAAACATGTTTTCAGTTCTTTCAGTTAAGCGCTTAACAAAAAAAAGGTGAAATAAAAAGTTAAGCGCTTAACAAAAAAAAGGTGAAATAACTGAAAACATGTTTTATATTCCAGTTCTTCAAAATAGCCACCTTTTGCTCTGATTACTGCTTTGCACAGGAACTGGAATATAAAACATGTTTTCAGTTCTTTCAGTAAAGCGCTTAACAAAAAAAAGGTGAAATAACTGAAAACATGTTTTATATTCCAGTTTCTTCAAAATAGCCACCTTTTGCTCTGATTACTGTTTCGCACACTCTTGGTATTCTCTCTGTGAGCTTCAAGCGGTAGTCACCTGAAGTGGTTTTCACTTTGCAGGCGTGCTTGAAGCTCATGGAGAGAATGCCAAGAGTGTGCAAAGCAGTAATCAGAGCAAAGGGTGGGCTATTTTGAAGGAACTGGAATATAAAACATGTTTTCAGTTCTTTCAGTTAAGCGCTTAACAAAAAAAAGGTGAAATAACTGAAAACATGTTTTATATTCCAGTTTCTTCAAAATAGCCACCTTTTGCTCTGATTACTGTTTCGCACACTCTTGGCATTCTCTCTGTGAGCTTCAAGCGGTAGTCACCTGAAGTGGTTTTCACTTCGCAGGCGTGCTTGAAGCTCATGGAGAGAATGCCAAGAGTGTGCAAAGCAGTAATCAGAGCAAAGGGTGGGCTATTTTGAAGGAACTGGAATATAAAACATGTTTTCAGTTCGTTCAGTAAAGCGCTTAACAAAAAAAAGGTGAAATAACTGAAAACATGTTTTATATTCCAGTTTCTTCAAAATAGCCACCTTTTGCTCTGATTACTGTTTCGCACACTCTTGGCATTCTCTCTGTGAGCTTCAAGCGGTAGTCAGCTGAAGTGGTTTTCACTTCGCAGGCGTGCTTGAAGCTCATGGAGAGAATGCCAAGAGTGTGCAAAGCAGTAATCAGAGCAAAGGGTGGGCTATTTTGAAGGAACTGGAATATAAAACATGTTTTCAGTTCTTTCAGTAAAGCGCTTAACAAAAAAAAGGTGAAATAACTGAAAACATGTTTTGTATTCCAGTTTCTTCAAAATAGCCACCTTTTGCTCTGATTACTGTTTCGCACACTCTTGGCATTCTCTCTGTGAGCTTCAAGCGGTAGTCACCTGAAGTGGTTTTCACTTCGCAGGCGTGCTTGAAGCTCATGGAGAGAATGCCAAGAGTGTGCAAAGCAGTAATCAGAGCAAAGGGTGGGCTATTTTGAAGGAACTGGAATATAAAACATGTTTTCAGTTCGTTCAGTAAAGCGCTTAACAAAAAAAAGGTGAAATAACTGAAAACATGTTTTATATTCCAGTTTCTTCAAAATAGCCACCTTTTGCTCTGATTACTGTTTCGCACACTCTTGGCATTCTCTCTGTGAGCTTCAAGCGGTAGTCAGCTGAAGTGGTTTTCACTTCGCAGGCGTGCTTGAAGCTCATGGAGAGAATGCCAAGCGTGTGCAAAGCAGTAATCAGAGCAAAGGGTGGGCTATTTTGAAGGAACTGGACTATAAAACATGTTTTCAGTTCTTTCAGTTAAGCGCTTAACAAAAAAAAGGTGAAATAACTGAAAACATGTTTTGTATTCCAGTTTCTTCAAAATAGCCACCTTTTGCTCTGATTACTGCTTCGCACACTCTTGGCATTCTCTCTGTGAGCTTCAAGCGGTAGTCACCTGAAGTGGTTTTCACTTCGCAGGCGTGCTTGAAGCTCATGGAGAGAATGCCAAGAGTGTGCAAAGGGTGGGTTATTTTGAAGGAACTGGAATATAAAACATGTTTTCAGTTCTTTCAGTTAAGCGCTTAACAAAAAAAAGGTGACATAAAAAGTTAAGCGCTTAACAAAAAAAAGGTGAAATAACTGAAAACATGTTTTATATTCAAGTTCCTCAAAATAGCCACCTTTTGCTCTGATTACTGCTTTGCACAGGAACTGGAATATAAAACATGTTTTCAGTTCTTTCAGTAAAGCGCTTAACAAAAAAAAGGTGAAATAACTGAAAACATGTTTTATATTCCAGTTTCTTCAAAATAGCCACCTTTTGCTCTGATTACTGCTTCGCACACTCTTGGCATTCTCTCTGTGAGCTTCAAGCGGTAGTCACCTGAAGTGGTTTTCACTTTGCAGGCGTGCTTGAAGCTCATGGAGAGAATGCCAAGAGTGTGCAAAGCAGTAATCAGAGCAAAGGGTGGGCTATTTTGAAGGAACTGGAATATAAAACATGTTTTCAGTTCTTTCAGTTAAGCGCTTAACAAAAAAAAAAAGGTGAAATAACTGAAAACATGTTTTATATTCCAGTTTCTTCAAAATAGCCACCTTTTGCTCTGATTACTGTTTCGCACACTCTTGGCATTCTCTCTGTGAGCTTCAAGCGGTAGTCACCTGAAGTGGTTTTCACTTTGCAGGCGTGCTTGAAGCTCATGGAGAGAATGCCAAGTGTGTGCAAAGCAGTAATCAGAGCAAAGGGTGGGCTATTTTGAAGGAACTGGAATATAAAACATGTTTTCAGTTCTTTCAGTTAAGCGCTTAACAAAAAAAAGGTGAAATAAAAAGTTAAGCGCTTAACAAAAAAAAGGTGAAATAACTGAAAACATGTTTTATATTCCAGTTCCTCAAAATAGCCACCTTTTGCTCTGATTACTGCTTTGCACAGGAACTGGAATATAAAACATGTTTTCAGTTCTTTCAGTAAAGCGCTTAACAAAAAAAAGGTGAAATAACTGAAAACATGTTTTATATTCCAGTTTCTTCAAAATAGCCACCTTTTGCTCTGATTACTGTTTCGCACACTCTTGGCATTCTCTCTGTGAGCTTCAAGCGGTAGTCACCTGAAGTGGTTTTCACTTCGCAGGCGTGCTTGAAGCTCATGGAGAGAATGCCAAGAGTGTGCAAAGCAGTAATCAGAGCAAAGGGTGGGCTATTTTGAAGGAACTGGAATATAAAACATGTTTTCAGTTCTTTCAGTAAAGCGCTTAACAAAAAAAAGGTGAAATAACTGAAAACATGTTTTATATTCCAGTTTCTTCAAAATAGCCACCTTTTGCTCTGATTACTGTTTCGCACACTCTTGGCATTCTCTCCGTGAGCTTCAAGCGGTAGTCACCTGAAGTGGTTTTCACTTTGCAGCCGTGCTTGAAGCTCATGGAGAGAATGCCAAGAGTGTGCAAAGCAGTAATCAGAGCAAAGGGTGGGCTATTTTGAAGGAACTGGAATATAAAACATGTTTTCAGTTCTTTCAGTTAAGCGCTTAACAAAAAAAAGGTGAAATAAAAAGTTAAGCGCTTAACAAAAAAAAGGTGAAATAACTGAAAACATGTTTTATATTCCAGTTCCTCAAAATAGCCACCTTTTGCTCTGATTACGGCTTTGCACAGGAACTGGAATATAAAACATGTTTTCAGTTCTTTCAGTTAAGCGCTTAACAAAAAAAAGGTGAAATAACTGAAAACATGGTTTATATTCCAGTTTCTTCAAAATAGCCACCTTTTGCTCTGATTACTGTTTCGCACACTCTTGGCATTCTCTCTGTGAGCTTCAAGCGGTAGTCACCTGAAGTGGTTTTCACTTCGCAGGCGTGCTTGAAGCTCATGGAGAGAATGCCAAGAGTGTGCAAAGCAGTAATCAGAGCAAAGGGTGGCTATTTTGAAGAAACTAGAATATATATATATCTGCTCCGCCACTCCCAGTCTGTGGAACGCTCTCCCTGACCACCTGAGGGAACCACAGACTGTGGATGCTTTTAAAAAAGGCTTAAAAACCCTTCTTTTTAAAAAAAAACTTTTTTTTTTTTTAGATATATGCATACTAGTTTTAGCTATTTGGCTGTTCTAGTTTTTATTTATTTTGATTTTTTATTATCTTTTATTTTTTAGTTTTTTTAATACACTGTAGCACTTTGAGGTTGTTTACTCAATGTAAAGTGCTTTTTACAAATAAAATCTCTTATTTTTAAAACATGTTTTCAGATATTTCACCTTTTTTTTGTAAAGTACATAACTCCACATGTGTTCATTCATAGTTTTGATGTGACAATCTACAATGTAAATAGTCATGAAAATAAAGAAATGAGAAGGTGTGTCCAAACTTTTGGCCTGTACTGGACAAGCGGTAGCAAATGGATGAATGTATGTACATTTGTATGTTGTAAAAAAAAATTGTAAAAAAAAAAAGAAGACATATTTAAAGACCAAACTTAGTGTCATCTTTTTCCTATAGGTGGAAAAAGTGTACTACTATTAATTATTACAGTGGTAAAAAAACTAACTGTAAAAATGAAAAAAAAAGACAATGAGAAAAAGCTGAGATTTTGAAATAATTAATAAAACACTGTTGCTTAAAACAAAACTTACCCTAAGTTTTGTCTTTAAATACTGGAAATATAATGTGAGTGTGCAAAGCAGTAATCAGAGCAAAGGGTGGCTATTTTGAAGAAACTAGAATATATATATATCTGCTCCGCCACTCCCAGTCTGTGGAACGCTCTCCCTGACCACCTGAGGGAACCACAGACTGTGGATGCTTTTAAAAAAGGCTTAAAAACCCTTCTTTAAAAAAAAAAAACTTTTTTTTTTTTTTTTTTTTAGATACATGCATACTAGTTTTAGCTATTTGGCTGTTCTAGTTTTTATTTATTTTTATTTTTTATTATCTTTTTATTTTTTAGTTTTTTTAATACACTGTAGCACTTTGAGGTTGTTTACTCAATGTAAAGTGCTTTTTACAAATAAAATATATTATTATTAAAACATGTTTTCAGTTGTTTCACTTTTTTTTGCTAAGTACATAACTCCACATGTGTTCATTCATAGTTTTGACGTGACAATCTACAATGTAAATAGTCATGAAAATAAAGAAATGAGAAGGTGTGTCCAAACTTTTGGCCTGTACTGGACAAGCGGTAGCAAATGGATGAATGTATGTACATTTGTATGTTGTAAAAAAAAAAAGAAGACATATTTAAAGACCAAACTTAGTGTCATCTTTTTCCTATAGGTGGAAAAGTGTACTATTATTAATTATTACAGTGGTAAAAAAACAAACTGTAAAAATGAAGAAAAAAAAAAGACAATGAGAAAAAGCTGAGATTTTGAAATAATTAATAAAATACTGTTGCTTAAAACAAAACTCACCCTAAGTTTTGTCTTTAAATACTGGAAATATAATGTGAGTGTGCAAAGCAGTAACCAGAGCAAAGGGTGGCTATTTTGAAGAAACTAGAATATATATCTGCTCCGCCACTCCCAGTCTGTGGAACGCTCTCCCTGACCACCTGAGGGAACCACAGACTGTGGATGCTTTTTAAAAAAGGCTTAAAAACCCTTCTTTTTTTAAAAAAACCTTTTTTTTTTTTCTTTTTTTTTAGATATATGCATACTAGTTTTAGCTATTTGGCTGTTCTAGTTTTTATTTTTATTTATTTTTTATTATCTTTTTATTTTTTAGTTTTTTTAATACACTGTAGCACTTTGAGGTTGTTTACTCAATGTAAAGTGCTTTTTACAAATAAAATATATTATTATTAAAACATGTTTTCAGTTGTTTCACTTTTTTTTGTGAAGTACATAACTCCACATGTGTTCAATCATAGTTTTGATGTGACAATCTACAATGTAAATAGTCATGGAAATAAAGAACCAACAAGTGTAGAAGAAAGTTTTTTTTTTTTTTAAAAGAGCCAAAGTGAAGGAGGTGACTTCTCTCCTGCCTCCACCCCTTCGGGGAGGGCACTGCGAGTCAAATGAGGCAAAAGAGGGGGGCGCTTGTAGTGAAACTAAAGGGACAAAAGACGCGTGGACCCACTGTGGAATTAAAACACGGGACGCCAGCACGCAGAGGGAAGGAAGAAGTTTTGAAGTTTGAATGAACTTCCTTTTTTTTCTTGTTGTCGTTTGACTCTTCCCGGCAAGCCGCCTCGAAAACACTCACTTTTTTTTCCTCACTGAGAAGCGACAGCACTCAAGTAAGTAGCATTTCCTGCCTAAACGGGTCTGATGGAAGATGGCACACAGGAAAAAAAAAAAAAAAGTGGCGCCGTGAACGCAACTGGACGAAGCGGACTGTCCCCCCCCCCCCCACACACACACGTGGCATTACAACTTGCATTTCCTGCCACGAAATGACAACTAAATAGACATTTTTTAGTTTGTTTGACTAAGAGATGATTGAACTAAACAAGAAAGTAAACGAGGAGGAGGGAGAAAAGTCCCAAGTTGTTTAGGAAGTGACCACTCGGAAGACATTGCTTGAAACTACAAATTCCATTTAAAAGTTGTATTTTTTTGTACGTTTGCATGACTTACTTTCACGCTCATCTATAAGTTATTTGGTAGAAATAAAGAACTACAGCGAAAAAACACGCAAAAGTGATCGTTAGACGGGGGAGATAAAAATGTTGCCTTCACTGACTCCAACAAAGTCGGTCATTTCCCCTTTCAGGTCTGAGAGAACTACAGCTAAAACACGCAAAAGTGATCGTTAGACACAAATGTTGCCTTCACTGACTCCAACAAAGTCGATCATTTCCCCTTTCATCCATCCATCCATTTTCTACCGCTTGTCCCTTCCCCTTTCAGTTCTGAGAGAACTACAGCTAAAAACACGCAAAAGTGATCGTTGGATACAAATGTTGCCTTCACTGACTCCCACAAAGTAGGATATTTCCCCTTTCAGCTCTGAGAACTACAGTGAAACACACAAAATTCATCGTTAGACAGGGGAGATAAAAAATGTTGCATTCACTGACTCCAACAAAGTCAGTCATTTCCCCTTTCATCCATCCATCCATTTTATACCGCTTGTCCCTTCCCCTTTCAGTTCTGAGAGAACTACAGCGAAAACACGCAAAAGTGATCGTTAGATACAAATGTTGCCTTCACTGACTCCAACAAAGTCGGTCATTTCCCCTTTCACTTCTGAGAGAACTACAGCTAAAAACACACAAAAGTGATCGTTAGACGGGGGGGGGGGGGATACAAATGTTGCATTCACTGACTCCAACAAAGTCGGTCATTTCCCCTTTCATCCATCCATCCATTTTATACCACTTGTCCCTTCCCCTTTCAGTTCTGAGAGAACTACAGCTAAAACACGCAAAAGTGATCGTTGGATACAAATGTTGCATTCACTGACTCCAACAAAGTCGGTCATTTCCCCTTTCAGTTCTGAGAGAACTACAGCTATAACACACAAAAGTGATCGTTAAACGGGGGAGATAAAAATGTTGCATTCACTGACTCCAACAAAGTCGGTCATTTCCCCTTTCATTCATCCATCCATTTTCTACCGCTTGTCCCTTCCCCTTTCAGTTCTGAGAGAACTACAGCTAAAACACGCAAAAGTGATCGTTGGATACAAATGTTGCCTTCACTGACTCCAACAAAGTCGATCATTTCCCCTTTCATCCATCCATCCATTTTCTACCGCTTGTCCCTTCCCCTTTCAGTTCTGAGAGAACTACAGCGAAAAAACACACAAAAGTGATCGTCAGACGGGGGAGATAAAAATGTTGCCTTCACTGACTCCAACAAAGTCGGTCATTTCCCCTTTCATCCATCCATCCATTTTATACCGCTTGTCCCTTCCCCTTTCAGTTCTGAGAGAACTACAGCTAAAACACGCAAAAGTGATCGTTACATACAAATGTTGCCTTCACTGACTCCCACAAAGTAGGATATTTCCCCTTTCAGCTCTGAGAACTACAGTGAAACACACAAAATTCATCGTTAGACAGGGGAGATAAAAAATGTTGCATTCACTGACTCCAACAAAGTCGGTCATTTCCCCTTTCATCCATCCATCCATTTTATACCGCTTGTCCCTTCCCCTTTCAGTTCTGAGAGAACTACAGCTAAAACACGCAAAAGTGATCGTTGGATACAAATGTTGCCTTCATTGACTCCAACAAAGTCGGTCATTTCCCCTTTCAGTTCTGAGAGAACTACAGTTAAAACACGCAAAAGTGATCATTAGATACAAATGTTGCCTTCACTGACTCCAACAAAGTCGGTCATTTCCCCTTTCAGTTCTGAGAGAACTACAGCTAGACACGCAAAAGTGATCGATTGATACAAATGTTGCCTTCAGTGACTCCAACAAAGTCGGACATTTCCCCTTTCACTTCTGAGAGAACTACAGCTAAAAACACACAAAAGTGATCGTTAGACGGGGGAGATAAAAATGTTGCATTCATTGACTCCAACAAAGTCGGTCATTTCCCTTTTCATCCATCCATCAATTTTATGCCGCTTGTCCCTTCCCCTTTCAGTTTTGAGAGAACTACAGCTAAACACGCAAAAGTGATCGTTGGATACAAATGTTGCCTTCACTGACTCCAACAAAGTCGGTCATTTCCCCTTTCATCCATCCATCCATTTTATACCGCTTGTCCCTTCTCCTTTCAGTTCTGAGAGAACTACAGCTAAACACGCAAAAGCGATCGTTGGATACAAATGTTGCCTTCACTGACTCCAACAAAATCGGTCATTTCCCCTTTCAGTTCTGAGAGAACTACAGCTAAAACACGCAAAAGTGATCGTTAGATACAAATGTTGCCTTCACTGACTCCAACAAAGTCGGACATTTCCCCTTTCAGTTCTGAGAAAACTACAGCTAAAAACACGCAAAAGTGATCGTTAGACGGGGGGAGATAAAAATGTTGCATTCACTGACTCCAACACAGTCGGACATTTCCCCTTTCAGTTCTGAGAGAACTACAGCTAAAACACGCAAAAGTGATCGTTGGATACAAATGTTGCATTCACTGACTCCAACAAAGTCGGTCATTTCCCCTTTCAGTTCTGAGAGAACTACAGCTAAAACACGCAAAAGTGATCGTTAGATGGGGGAGATAAAAATGTTGCATTCACTGACTCCAACAAAGTCGGTCATTTCCCCTTTCATCCATCCATCCATTTTATACCGCTTGTCCCTTCCCCTTTCAGTTCTGAGAGAACTACAGCTAAAACACACAAAAGTGATCGTTAGACACAAATGTTGCCTTCACTGACTCCAACAAAGTCGGTCATTTCCCCTTTCATCCATCCATCCATTTTCTACCGCTTGTCCTTTCCCCTTTCACTTCTGAGAGAACTACAGCTAAAACATGCAAAAGTGATCGTTACATACAAATGTTGCCTTCACTGACTCCCACAAACTAGGATATTTCCCCTTTCAGCTCTGAGAAATACAGTGAAACACACAAAATTCATCGTTAGACAGGGGAGATAAAAAATGTTGCATTCACTGACTCCAACAAAGTCAGTCATTTCCCCTTTCATCCATCCATCCATTTCCTACCGCTTGTCCCTTCCCCTTTCAGTTCTGAGAGAATTACAGCTAAAACACGCAAAAGCGATCGTTAGATACAAATGTTGCCTTCACTGACTCCAACAAAGTCGGTCATTTGCCCTTTCATCCATCCATCCATCCATTTTATACCGCTTGTCCCTTCCCCTTTCAGTTCTGAGAGAACTACAGCGAAAACACGCAAAAGTGATCGTTACATACAAATGTTGCCTTCACTGACTCCCACAAAGTCGGACATTTCCCCTTTCAGTTCTGAGAGAACTACAGCTAAAACACGCAAAAGTGATCGTTAGACGGGGGAGATAAAAATGTTGCATTCACTGACTCCAACTAAGTCAGTCATTTCCCCTTTCACTTCTGAGAAAACTACAGCTAAAACACGCAAAAATGATCGTTAGACGGGGGAGATAAAAATGTTGCATTCACTGACTCCAACAAAGTCGGTCATTTCCCCTTTCATCCATCCATTTTATACCGCTTGTCCCTTCCCCTTTCAGTTCTGAGAGAACTACAGCTAAAAACACGCAAAAGTGATCGTTGGATACAAATGTTTCCTTCACTGACTCCAACAAAGTCGGTCATTTCCCCTTTCAGTTCTGAGAGAACTACAGCTAAAAACACGCAAAAGTGATCGTTACATACAAATGTTGCATTTACTGACTCCAACAAAGTCGGTCATTTCCCCTTTCAGTTCTGAGAGAACTACAGCTAAAACACGCAAAAGTGATCGTTAGATACAAATGTTGCCTTCACTGACTCCAACAAAGTCGGTCATTTCCCCTTTCATCCATCCATCCATTTTATACCGCTTGTCCCTTCCCCTTTCAGTTCTGAGAGAACTACAGCTAAAACACGCAAAAGTGATCGTTACATACAAATGTTGCCTTCACTGACTCCAACAAAGTCGGTAATTTCCCCTTTCAGTTCTGAGAGAACTACAGCTAAAAACACACAAAAGTGATCGTTAGACGGGAGAGATAAAAATGTTGCATTCACTGACTCCAACAAAGTCGGACATTTCCCCTTTCAGTTCTGAGAGAACTACAGCGAAAACACGCAAAAGTGATTGTTAGATACAAATGTTGCCTTCACTGACTCCAACAAAATCGGTCATTTCCCCTTTCAGTTCTGAGAGAACTACAGTTAAACACACAAAAGTCATCGTTAGATGGGGGAGATAAAAATGTTGCCTTCACTGACTCCAACAAAGTCGGACATTTCCCCTCTCAGCTCTGAGACGTCAGTCTCTTCACATTCCTGACAAAGTGCTATTATGAGGACGTCAACAAAGTCCGAGTGTGTCAACACTCCACTATACATAGTAGCGTCAGAGTTGGCTCGTGTGTTCTGTACTTTACGAGCATGGGCCGTGCACTTGAACGCGGCAGCAGCCTCTCCTCTAGGAGGGAAGGAGGGAGGGGGCCCGACTGTGTCCTGAAGGCCGCCCAGGGGGCTCCGTAACTGGACGCCGCGCAGAGGCCGTGCCCGCGGAGAGACAGCTGCTCTCGGAGCACCTTCCTGCTTTTATACGGTTTGATAACGGGGCCCCTTTAAAGAACCCCTGCTGGTTTGAGTTTATTTTCTCGGAAACGAGCGAGGAAAAAAAATAAAAATAAAATAAAAAGAGTTTTCTCTGCACTTTTGGTCTTGGTCACAATCATCAACAATAAGTGCAGAACTGGCATCATAGTGATATTAACTGCAATATTAATATGTCTGTCCAAAACAGATGATTAATGGAGGACACTGTACTATTAATGTATTACCATTTATAATAATATTTTGCTTTTTCTTCTTATTTTGCATTGCGCTGCATGTTATTTTATGTCAAGGATGAACACACTATTTATTAAAAAAAAATAAAATAAAATAAAAATCTGTCATCTATTTATTACACAAAATTCCATGCATACCAAATTAACTAATTATATTTTTCTTCTAATTTCATGTCCCCAGAAACCCCAACACACAATTAATACAATCCACAGTAATCCGAGCAAAGGGTGGCTATATATATATATATATATATATATATATATATATATATATATATATATATATATATATATATATATATATATATATATATATATATATATATATATATATGTGTGTGTGTATATATATGTATATGTATATGTATATTTATATGTATATATATATATATTTATACAATACTTCTTTACTTTACTATATTATGGATCACGATGTGGGAAGAAAGGGATGGAAAGGAGAGGGAGGAAAGAGGAAGGGGAAGGAAAAAAGAAAGAAAAAAAGTATGCTTTTGAACAATCATACATGGTATGTGTATATATGTGTATATGTATATAAATATATACATATATATGTATATATATTGGTAAATGCATGTAATTACATAAGTTAAAAGTTAAAGTACCAATGATTGTCACACACACACACACTAGGTGAGGCGAAATTATCCTCTGCATTTGACCCATCACCCTTGTTCACCCCCTGGGAGGTGAGGGGAGCAGTGAGCAGCAGCGGTGGCCGCGCCCGGGAATCATTTTTGGTGATTTGAACCCCCAATTCCAACCCTTGATGCTGAGTGCCAAGCAGGGAGGTAATGGCTCCCATTTTTATAGTCCTCGGGGTTTGAACTCGCGACCTACCCATCTCAGGGCGGACACTCTAACCACTAGGCCACTGATGCTTAACAATGCATGTGACCAAGTACTATGATTTTGACTCTAGAGTCCTCACTGCAAAAAGTCAGTGTTCAAAAACAAGAAAAATGAAAGCTGCAAGCAGCGATGGACGGGACCGACTTTGAGGGCTCATAAAATCCAAACCGGAGCAGTAATTAAAACTCTTTCATCAACTTTTAATCAGAAGGGTTCAATCTCTCTCCTGTGCTAATTTGAAGCCGACACGACAAACGCGCTCAGAGGAGATAATGTTTGAAAAAAGGTGACTGTTTTTACACAACTTCCTGTTGATTTTTGCTGGGGGTTGTCAGTGTATTCAATTTTTGTTTCATGTCTCTACGACATTCCTACTGGGAGTTAGAGGCCGTTTTGTCTGTGTTTTCTTCCTAGGGGGCGCTAGAGCGCAATTTTGAGTTTTGGGGTTTGGTTTTTTTGATTAGATCGCAATTTTCGCCAGTCCTGATGTGTGTGTGACCAATTTGGTGAGTTTTGAAGCACGTTAAGGGGGTCAAATTACAGCTCAAAGAGGCGGCGGTATAATAATAAAACGCTAGAAATTCAATAGTGTCCTCTGTCCCAAAGGGACTCGGTCCCTAAAAAATACAAAAATGAGGGGTATTTTATTTGAACTAAGCAAAATTATCTGCCAATAGAACAAGAAAATTTGGCTTGTCAAGACTTTCCAAAACAAGTCAAATTAGCTAACCTCAATGAACCCAAAAATAGCTTAAAATTAAAGCTGCAAGCAGCGTTGGTCGGGTCCGCATTTTGGCAGGTGCTAGTCCTAGGTGTCCCAATACTTTTGTCCAGTGGTAGTCCTGAGTGAGACCTACATAGAGGTTTTTGTTTCGTGTCTCTACGATATTCGTACTGGGAGTTAGAGGAAGTTGTGTCTGAGTTCACATTGTCATTATAGGGTATTGTGTGTAGAATTTTGAGGACAAAAAAGGAATAATTGCATTTTACGTTGTCATTATAGGCACCGCAGCAACTTTAGTGCTGCGGGTCTTTGAAGGCTTGTAAAATCAAAACCGTACTACTAATTAGAAAGCTTTCGTCAACTTGTAATCAGAAGGGTTCAATATCTCTCCTGTAGCAGTTTGAAGCCGAAACGACAAACGCGCTCGGAGCAGATAATGTTTGATGTTTGGTGATCGGGTGTAACAAAAATGTTGTTTTGAAGGAGGAATAGCAAACTTCCTGTTGATTTTTGCTGAAGGATGTCAATCTATGAAATGTAGGTCTAGGCGAGACCTACATAGAGGTATTTTTTTCATGTCTCTAAGACGTTCCTACCGGAAGTTACAAGCAGTTTTGTCTGAGTTTTCCTCTGAGGAGCTGTTTTTTCTCTGTTTTTTTCAAAAATTATGTAGAGCACAATTTTTAGTTTTGGGGTTCGGTTTTTTTTTAGATCGCAATTTCCACCAGTCCCGATGTGGGTAAGAAGTTTGGTGAGTTTTGAAGTATTTTAAGGGGGTCAAATTAGAGGTCAAAGACGTAAAAAGGAGTGTTTTTAGTACATTTTTGTCAAAAATGTGAAATTGCCAACTTCCTGTTGGTTTTTGCCCGAGGATGTGTCATTATGAGTTGTAGGTCTAAGCGAGACCTACATAGAGGTTTTTGTTTCATGTCTCTACGACCTTCCTAGTGGGAGTTACAGGCAGTTTTTTTTTTCTAGGGGGCGCTATTGCGCAATTTTGATTTTTGGGGTTTGTTTTTTTTACTAAAGTGTGCTGTACCCGGGTTTGTATGTGTGTAAAAAATTTGGTGAGTTTTGAAGCATGTTAAGGGGGGCAAAGTAGTGCGCAACGGTGCGGAAGAAAGAAAGAAAATAATAATAAAACCTTACAATAACAATAGGTTCCTTTTGTACCCTGTACAAAGGACTCCCTGGGGGAGTCCTTTGTACAGGGTACAGGGCGGACCCTAATTAGCTAACCTCAATGAACCCAAAAATAGCTTAAAATAAGTATTTTGTGAGTAATAACAAGTGCACTTTTCTTGGTATAGAAAAAAAAGAGACCTTTTTTCTCAATATGTTGAAAAATATAGTGAGAAATATAATGATATGCGCTCGGCATTACATTTCTTGAAACCAGCAAACTTATACTAAAAAGTAATTTATTGTTCTTAATGGAAAGGCAACAAGGCAAGCGCTTGTTACTCTCGGGGTCTCCTAGCCACTCAGGCAAATCATATTGTCTAAAAATGCATTTTTCCATGGATAACATGACATCATCGCATCAAGTGCGTGCTCTTTCAGTCAATTAGTGTGCAAGGAATATATAAATATATATATATATGTATATATATATATATATATATATATATATATATATATATATATATATATATATATATATATATATATATATATATATATATATATATATATCTCAGTGGTTCTTAACCTTGTTGGAGGTACCAAACCCCACCAGTTCCATACGCGTATTCACCGAACCCTTCTTTAGTGAAAAATAAAATGTTTTTTTTTTCAAATTCAAGACCAAGTTATATGTTTTGGTAACACTTTAGTATGGGGAACATATTCTAAGTAACAAAGACTTAATTTAGAGTTATTTGGTTAGGGTTAGAGTTAGAGGGTTAGGGTTATAATAAGGCCATGCCGAATAAGGCATTAATATGTAATTAATAATGACTAGTTAAGAGCCAATATGTTACTAATTTGCATGTTAATAAGCAACTAATTAATGGTGAATATGTTCCCCATACTAAAGTGTTACCATGTTTTCTTACTGGTGCACAAAATGAACATCACCTTGTTCAAACAACAAAACCACCACAGTGCATAAACTCACAACAAATGACACACCTGCAAATCAGTCAGCTGTTGCCGTATCCGTAATACGCCGATGGGGAGAAGTTTTTATTTACACGATGAGTCGGGTGTGTCTTGACCTCCGCCGAACCCTTGAGCCCGACTCACCGAGCCCAGGTTAAGAACCACTGCTCTAGAGTCCTTTCCTGGGTTTCTTTATCTCAACATCGATTTCTTGTTTGTTTGTTTTTTTTCCCTCCACTTGACATGTACACAGTGAATGTGGAAAGCTTTTAGCTTGTGCCAATACCTTTTTGGGGTCAGGGAATGTAAAGCCATACTTTTATTTATCTATTTCTCTATCTGCAGACCTAATAAAAACCATTGTATTGATACATTTATGAGTAGGAATCTAGCTATCCTGTAACGTTGCATCATTCAGCCTCGCTCAAGTATTTCAGGAAGCAAATTCCTTATATGGCCTGAACACACACACACACACACACACACACACACACACACACACACACACACACACACCCATGAAAACAAACACACACACACACACACACACTTCACAGCCCTGTGACAGTTTGTCTCACATCTTCCCGCCAACACCAAACCTGCCTGCATCTTAGTGTTGTGAGTCCTTCTTGTGTGTCACAACAACATGAACGCCCTATTTTGACCCCCCTTGCCCCCCCCTCCTCCCCACACACACCCCCACACACACACCCGTCTTGAGGAGACACATTTTTGAAGTGGAATTCTCTCCCGTTCTTGCTTGTAAGTTGTTCAAAAGTCTCCCTTCTCATATTTTAGCCTTCACACATTTTCAATGGGAGACAGGTCTGGACTACAGGCAAGCCACAAAATAAGCAGGGGCGTCCATGGTAGCGTTGCTTGGATGGCAACATATGTTGCTCCAAAACATGTATGTACCTTTCAGCATTAATGGTGCCTTCACAGATGTGTAAGTTACCCATGTCTTGGGCACTAATACACCCCCATACCAT
>NC_084734.1:9367033-9402033 GCF_033978785.1 Entelurus aequoreus
ACAACATATTACGGTCAATAGAAAAACAGTAAAACTGTTTTTTTTAAATATTCTGGCAAGTGAGCTGCCAGTTTTTATTTATTTTTCTTATTTAGTTTTTTTTTACCATGAAATGTATGGTTGTTGTTTTCACAACACATTACTGTAATTGGAAAAATTTGTAAAAAAAACAAAAAAATCAGTAGATTTTACAGTAAAAAAAATGGTAATGAGTCACCAGAATTTCACTATTAAATGTACAGCTTTTTATTTAATTTTACAACATATTACGGTCAATAGAAAAACAGTAACACTGTTTTTTTTTTTATATTTTGGCAAGTGAGCTGCCAGTTTTTTTTTGTTTTTTGTTTTTACCATGAAATGTACGGTTGTTGTTTTCACAACATCTTACTGTAATTGGAAAAAACAGTACAAAAAAAATTAAAAAATCAGTAGATTTTACAGTAAAAAAATGGTAACTGAGTCACCAGAATTTTACTATAAAAAGTACAGCTTTTTATTTAATTTTACAACATATTACGGTCAATAGAAAAACAGTAACACTGTTGTTTTTTTTTAATATTCTGGCAAGTGAGCTGCCAGGTTTTTTTTTGTTGTTGTTGTTGTTTTTTTTTACCATGAAATGTACGGTTGTTGTTTTCACAACATATTGCTGTAATTGGAAAAAATAGTACAAAAAACAAAACAAAACAGTAAATTTTACAGTAAAAAAATGGCAACTGAGTCACCACAATTTTACTATAAATTGTACAGCTTTTTATTTAATTTTACAACATACTACGGTCAATAGAAAATCAGTACAACTGTTTTTATTTATATTCTGGCAAGTGAGCTGCCAGTTTTTTATTAATTTTTAATTTTTTTATATTTTTTACCATGAAATGTACGGTTGTTGTTTTCACAACATATTACTGTAATTGGAAAAAACAGTACAAAAAAAAAATCAGTAGATTTTACAGTAAAAATTGGCAACTCAGTCACCAGAATTTTACTATTAAAAGTACAGCTTTTTATTTAATTTTACAACATATTACGGTCAATAGAAAAACAGTAAAACTGTTTTTTTTAATATTCTGGCAAGTGAGCTGCCAGTTTTTATTTTTTATGTTTTACCATAAAATGTACAGTTGTTGTTTTCACAACATATTACTGTAATTGGAAAAAATAGTAAAAAAAAAAAAAAAGAAAAAGCAATCAGTAAATTTTACAGTAAAAAAACTGGCAACTGAGTCAGTAGAATTTTACTATAAATTGTACAGCTTTTTATTTAATTTTACAACATATTACGGTCAATAGAAAATCAGTACAACTGTTTTTATTTATATTCTGGCAAGTGAGCTGCCAGTTTTTATTTATTTTTTATTTTTTTATATTTTTTACCATGAAATGTACGGTTGTTGTTTTCACAACATATTACTGTAATTGGAAAAAATAGTCCAAAAAAAAAAATACAGTAGATTTTACAGTAAAAATAAATGGCAACTGAGTCACCAGAATTTCACTATTAAATGTACAGCTTTTTATTTAATTTTACAACATATTACGGTCAATAGAAAATCAGTACAACTGTTTTTATTTATATTCTGGCAAGTGAGCTGCCAGTTTTCATTTATCTTTTATTTTTTTATATTTTTTACCATGAAATGTACGGTTGTTGTTTCACAACATATTACTGTAATTGGAAAAAACAGTACAAAAAAAAAAAATCAGTAGATTTTACAGTAAAAATTGGCAACTGAGTCACCAGAATTTTACTCTTAAAAGTACAGCTTTTTATTTAATTTTATAACATATTACGGTCAATAGAAAAACAGTAACACTGTTTATTTTTTTTATATTCTGGCAAGTGAGCTGCCAGTTTTTATTTATTTTTTATTTTTTTATATTTTTTACCATGAAATGTACGGTTGTTGTTTTCACAACATATTACTGTAATTGGAAAAAACAGTACAAAAAAAAAATCAGTAGATTTTACAGTAAAAATTGGCAACTGAGTCACCAGAATTTTACTATAAAAAGTACAGCTTTTTATTTAATTTTACAACATATTACGGTCAATAGAAAAACAGTAAAACTGTTTTTTTTAATATTCTGGCAAGTGAGCTGCCAGTTTTTATTTTTTATTTTTTACCATAAAATGTACAGTTGTTGTTTTCACAACATATTACTGTAATTGGAAAAAATAGAAAAAAGAAAAAAAAAAAGCAATCAGTAAATTTTACAGTAAAAAAACTGGCAACTGAGTCACTAGAATTTTACTATAAATTGTACAGCTTTTTATTTAATTTTACAACATATTACGGTCAATAGAAAATCAGTACAACTGTTTTTATTTATATTCTGGCAAGTGAGCTGCCGGTTTTTATTTATTTTTTATTTTTATATATTTTTTACCATGAAATGTACGGTTGTTGTTTTCACAACATATTACTGTAATTGGAAAAAATAGTCCAAAAAAAAAAATACAGTAGATTTTACAGTAAAAATAAATGGCAACTGAGTCACCAGAATTTCACTATTAAATGTACAGCTTTTTATTTAATTTTACAACATATTACGGTCAATAGAAAATCAGTACAACTGTTTTTATTTATATTCTGGCAAGTGAGCTGCCAGTTTACATTCATCTTTTATTTTTTTATATTTTTTACCATGAAATGTACGGTTGTTGTTTTCACAACATATTACTGTAATTGGAAAAAACAGTACAAAAAAAAAATCAGTAGATTTTACAGTAAAAATTGGCAACTGAGTCACCAGAATTTTACTATAAAAAGTACAGCTTTTTATTTAATTTTACAACATATTACGGTCAATAGAAAAACAGTAAAACTGTTTTTTTTAATATTCTGGCAAGTGAGCTGCCAGTTTTTATTTTTTATTTTTTACCATAAAATGTACAGTTGTTGTTTTCACAACATATTACTGTAATTGGAAAAAATAGAAAAAAGAAAAAAAAAAAGCAATCAGTAAATTTTACAGTAAAAAAACTGGCAACTGAGTCACTAGAATTTTACTATAAATTGTACAGCTTTTTATTTAATTTTACAACATATTACGGTCAATAGAAAATCAGTACAACTGTTTTTATTTATATTCTGGCAAGTGAGCTGCCGGTTTTTATTTATTTTTTATTTTTATATATTTTTTACCATGAAATGTACGGTTGTTGTTTTCACAACATATTACTGTAATTGGAAAAAATAGTCCAAAAAAAAAAAATACAGTAGATTTTACAGTAAAAATAAATGGCAACTGAGTCACCAGAATTTCACTATTAAATGTACAGCTTTTTATTTAATTTTACAACATATTACGGTCAATAGAAAATCAGTACAACTGTTTTTATTTATATTCTGGCAAGTGAGCTGCCAGTTTTCATTTATCTTTTATTTTTTTATATTTTTTACCATGAAATGTACGGTTGTTGTTTTCACAACATATTACTGTAATTGGAAAAAACAGTACAAAAAAAAAAAATCAGTAGATTTTACAGTAAAAATTGGCAACTGAGTCACCAGAATTTTACTATTAAAAGTACAGCTTTTTATTTAATTTTACAACATATTACGGTCAATAGAAAAACAGTAACACTGTTTTTTTAAATATATATTCTGGCAACTGAGCTGCCAGTTTTTATTTTTTTTATTTTGTTTTTTTTACCATGAAATGTACGGTTGTTGTTTTCACAAGATATTACTGTAATTGGAAAAATTTATAAAAAAAACAACAAAAAAATCAGTAGATTTTACAGTAAAAAAAAATGGCAATGAGTCACCAGAATTTCACTATTAAAAGTACAGCTTTTTATTTAATTTTACAACATATTACGGTCAATAGAAAAACAGTAACACTGTTTTTTTAAATATTCTGGCAAGTGAGCTGCCAGTTTTTATTTTTGTTTTTTTTTTACCATGAAATGTACGGTTGTTGTTTTCACAACATATAACTGTAATTGGAAAAAACAGTACAAAAAAAAAATAAATTAGTAGATTTTACAGTAAAAAACTGGCAACTGAGTCACCAGAATTTCACTATTAAAAGTACAGCTTTTTATTTAATTTTACAACATATTACGGTCAATAGAAAAACAGTAACACTGTATTTTTTAAATATTCTGGCAAGTGAGCTGCCAGTTTTTTGTTTTTACCATGTCACAGAATGCCATCACACTAAGTGACAGTTTTCCAGTGTTTATCAGTGATTTTTATTTAGTTATTTAGAATTTTTGTACAGTAAAAACATTTTAAACAAAGTGTTTGCAAGTGAAATTTTCTGAAATTTGTAGTTATATTCTTGCTATCGTTTACAATTTCAGAATGCATAATATTGTTTTTTAGAGAAATGCTTTGACATTTTGTTATTATTGTTAATATTATCTGGAATCCATTTTTGGCAGCAACAAAGTGGCCATTTGGGTAGATGTTTGTTCTAAAAAGGGTATTTCAACAAGTAAACAGTACAGTAGGTACTTGATGTTGATACATGTAATGCTCATAAGGGTATTCTAGTCAAATATGCATGTGTAAATATGCGATGTGTAAATATCAAAATATTACGTCGAATCACTTTTTGTCAGGCAATATTACATTTAATGACTATTTTACATAAAGTAATACATCCAAACACGTTGTACATATTTATTATGTGCAAGAAGAAATAACAGTTACAATTGTGTGTATCTTCCAAACAAGAAAGAGGTTTTATCACATCAACATGGGACTAACAGTCCTTTAAATCTCATTAATACCACAGAAGAGACAAACTGTCCTTTTCCGGGCACGATAAAGTCTTAAATAATGTCAAACACGTAGCGTCACAATAACCAGGAAGATAAAGTGTTTGTCTCACACCTACTAATCCACTGTGGACACACCAAGACAAAAATGTAGGGTCAGCGAGCGCCGCGCGCCCCCGCGAAGGCAATCCATTTTTGGCGGGCATTCACATTTTGCCACAACACACATGGGGAAAAGTCCTAGTTGGAAATACAGCCCAATTAACTCCTGAACTGCCATTTTCACACACACCTCAAACCATCCGCACGCATCCAATGCTTTCTCGTGCGCACGAGAAACTATCTCGTGCGCACGAGAAACTATCTCGTGCGCACGATAAACTATCTCGTGCGCACGAGAAACTATCTCGTGCGCACGAGAAACTATCACGTGCGCACGTGAAACTATCACGTGCGCACGAGAAACTATCACGTGCGCACGGGAAACTATCACGTGCGCACGAGAAACTATCACGTGCGCACGTGAAACTATCTCGTGGGCAAGTAAAACTATCTCGTTCGCAAGAGAAACTTTCGCATGCGCACAAAACTATCGTGCGCACGTGAAACTCTTATGCGCACGAGAAACTTTCGTGTGCACGTGAAACTATCTTGTGCGCAGGTGAAACTATCTCGTGCGCAAGTGAAACTAGAAAGTGAAACTATCTCGTTCGCAAGAGAAACTTTCGCATGCGCACAAAACTATCGTGCGCACGTGAAACTCTTATGCGCACGAGAAACTTTCGTGTGCACGTGAAACTATCTCGTGCGCAAGTGAAACTAGAAAGTGAAACTATCTCGTGCGCAAGTGAAACTAGCAAGTAAAACTAGCAAGTGAAACTATCTCGTGCGCACGTGAAACTCTTATGCGCACGAGAAACTTTCGTGTGCACGAGAAACTTTCGTGTGCACGTGAAACTATCTTGTGCGCAGGTGAAACTATCTCGTGCGCAAGTGAAACTAGAAAGTGAAACTATCTCGTTCGCAAGAGAAACTTTCGCATGCGCACAAAACTATCGTGCGCACGTGAAACTCTTATGCGCACGAGAAACTTTCGTGTGCACGTGAAACTATCTCGTGCGCAAGTGAAACTAGAAAGTGAAACTATCTCGTGCGCAAGTGAAACTAGCAAGTAAAACTAGCAAGTGAAACTATCTCGTGCGCACGTGAAACTCTTATGCGCACGAGAAACTTTCGTGTGCACGAGAAACTTTCGTGTGCACGTGAAACTATCTTGTGCGCAGGTGAAACTATCTTGTGCGCAGGTGAAACTATCTCGTCCGCAAGTGAAACTAGAAAGTGAAACTCTCGTGCGCAAGTGAAACCAGAAAGTGAAACTATCTCGTGCGCAAGTGAAACTAGCAAGTGAAACTAGCAAGTAAAACTAGCAAGTGAAACTATCTCGTGCGCAAGTGAAACTAGAAAGTGAAACTAGAAAGTGAAACTAGCAAGTAAAACTAGCAAGTGAAACCAGAAAGTGAAACTAGAAAGTGAAACTAGCAAGTAAAACTAGCAAGTGAAACTATCTCGTGCGCAAGTGAAACTAGAAAGTGAAACTATCTCGTGCGCAAGTGAAACTAGAAAGTGAAACTATCTCGTGCGCAAGTGAAACTAGAAAGTGAAACTATCTTGTGCGCAAGTGAAACTAGCAAGTAAAACTAGCAAGTGAAACTCTCGTGCGCAGGTGAAACTATCTCGTGCGCACGTGAAACTCTTATGCGCACGAGAAACTTTTGTGTGCACGAGAAACTTTCGTGTGCACGTGAAACTATCTTGTGCGCAGGTGAAACTATCTCGTGCGCAAGTGAAACTAGAAAGTGAAACTATCTCGTGCGCAAGTGAAACCAGAAAGTGAAACTATCTCGTGCGCAAGTGAAACTAGCAAGTGAAACTAGCAAGTGAAACTATCTCGTGCGCAAGTGAAACTAGAAAGTGAAACTAGAAAGTGAAACTAGCAAGTAAAACTAGCAAGTGAAACTATCTCGTGCGCAAGTGAAACTATAAAGTGAAACTATCTCGTGCGCAAGTGAAACAAGAAAGTGAAACTATCTCGTGCGCAAGTGAAACTAGCAAGTGAAACTAGCAAGTAAAACTATCTTGTGCGCAGGTGAAACTATCTCGTGCGCACGTGAAACTCTTATGCGCATGAGAAACTTTTGTGTGCACGAGAAACTTTCGTGTGCACGTGAAACTATCTTGTGCGCAGGTGAAACTATCTCGTGCGCAAGTGAAACTAGAAAGTGAAACTATCTCGTGCGCAAGTGAAACTAGCAAGTGAAACTATCTCGTGCGCAGGCGAAACTATCTCGTGCGCAAGCGAAACTATCTCGTGCGCACGTGAAACTATCTCGTGCGCACGTGAAACTATCTCGTGCGCACGTGAAACTATCTCGTGCGCACGTGAAACTATCTCGTGCGCACGTGAAACTATCTCGTGCGTAAGGGAAACTATCTCGTGCGCACAAAAAACTTTCGCTTACGCACGAGAAAATATCTCGTGCGCACATGAAACTCTCGTGCGCACGAGAAACTATCTCGTGCGCACGTGAAAATATCTTGTGCTCACGTGAAACTATCTCGTGCGCAAGGGAAACTATCTAGTGCGCACAAGAAACTATCTCGTGCGCACGAGAAACTTTTGCGTGCGCACGTGAAACTCTTGTGCGCACGAGAAACTTTCGCGTGTGCACGATAAACTACCTCTAGCGCACGTGAAACTATCTCGTGCGTAAGGGAAACTATCTCATGTGCACAAGAAACTTTCGCTTACGCACGAGAAACTATCTCGTGCGCACGAGAAACTATCTCGTGCGCACGAGAAACTATCTCGTGCGCACGTGAAACTCTCTCGTGCGCACGAGAAACTTTCGCGTGTGCACGATAAACTACCTCTAGCGCACGTGAAACTATCTCGTGCGTAAGGGAAACTATCTCGTGTGCACAAGAAACTTTCGCTTACGCACGAGAAACTATCTCGTGTGCACGATAAACTACCTCTAGCGCACGTGAAACTATCTCGTGCGTAAGGGAAACTATCTCGTGCGCACAAGAAACTTTCGCTTACGCACGAGAAACTATCTCGTGCGCACGAGAAACTATCTCGTGCGCACGAGAAACTATCTCGTGCGCACGAGAAACTATTTTGTGCGCACGAGAAACTTTCGCTTATGCACGAGAAACTCTCGTGCACACGTGAAACTATCTTGTGCACACGTGAAACTATCTTGTGCGCAAGGGAAACTATCTAGTGCGCACAAGAAACTATCTCGTGCGCACGAGAAACTTTTGCATGCGCACTAGAAACTATCTTGTGCGCAGGCGAAAGTTTCTTGTGCGCATGAGATACATATTTTAAAAAAAAATAAAATAAAAATCCCCCCCCCCCCCCAAAAAATGTTTTCCCCCATGTCCTTTTAGGGGCTCCGTGAAAACCAGTACCACTGTGATCTTTAATCCAGCAACTGAGGCGGCAGTTTTTTACTGTAAAAAATGTGCTACTGTTTTTACATGAGAGTGATACATTGTAAAAAAACAACAACCATAGATTTTATGGTAAAAAAAACAACAACAAAAACATTTTGCAATGTCTGCTGAAAATGATGGAAAGCGCCACTCTGCACAGCACCTGACACTGTGGATGCCACAAAACACATTTGAAGATGTTCAACACTTTACTGCCGGCTAAAGTGGGTAGTCCACGCTAGCCTATTCGTCACATTTCATGTGTCAGGTAAACCGCGACCAATGGGGCCTTGTGGATCCCCTTCTAACTGTATAACACAAAGCTAAGATGTGGTTGTTTAGCGTACCGTATTTTTCCGACCATAAGGCGCACTTAAAATCCAAAACTCGACGTGCGCCTTATAACCTGGTGCGCCTAATGTACGGAATCATTTTGGTTGTGCTTACGGACCTCGAAGCTATTTCATTTGGTACATAGTGTAATGATAAGTGTGACCAGTAGATGGCGGTCACACATAAGAGATACGTGTAGACTGCAATATGATGGCGGTCACACATAAGAGATACGTGTAGACTGCAATATGATGGCGGTCACACATAAGAGATATGTGTAGACTGCAATATGATGGCAGTCACACATAAGAGATACGTGTAGACTGCAATATGATGGCAGTCACACATAAGAGATACGTGTAGACTGCAATATGATGGCAGTCACACATAAGAGATACGTGTAGACTGCAATATGATGGCAGTTACACATAAGAGATACGTGTAGACTGCACTATGATGGCAGTCACACATAAGAGATACGTGTAGACTGCACTATGATGGCGGTCACACATAAGAGACACGTGTAGACTGCAATATGATGGCAGTCACACACAAGAGATACGTGTAGACTGCAATATGATGGCAGTCACACATAAGAGATATGTGTAGGCTTTTACTTTTAGAAAAAAAATCGAAATAATATGACACCTTTAATGCGCCCTATGGTCCGAAAAATACGGTATATTGATTGACCCAAACTGTGTTGGTTTTAGTGTCTTTAATGAACACACTGTATCAAAATTGAATTGTATTAAAAAACATGAGAAAATGTTTTACCTAATTGTAATTATTTTATATAAACTTCAGTCTGTGGAATGCTCTCCCTGACCACCTGAGGGCACCACAGACTGTGAATGCTTTTAAAAAAGGCTTAAAAACCCTTCTTTTTAGATATATGCGTGCTAGTCCGAGTTTGTATTATCTTTTTTTTTTTTTTTTGTAATACACTGTAGCACAGGTGCATTGGCAACACTAAAATGGTCCCTAGTGTGTGAATGTTGTCTTATCTGTGTTGGCCCTGCGATGAGGCGGCGACTTGTCCAGGGTGCAGCCCCGCCTTTCGCCCGAATGCAGCTGAGATAGGCTCCAGCGACCCCAAAAGGGACAAGCGGTAGAAAATGGATGGATATTCAAACATATATAAGAGTCTTAGAATTTTTCAAGTAAAAAAAAAATAGGTAAATGAATAAAAAAGCTAAGGGATCGTCTACAAATGAAGTGTAATTATTTGTCATAACTGTGACAAACAACGAAAAATTTGAAGCACCTTATAATATTATTAGTATTTATAATATTTGACTTTTTTGGAGAATATATTTACAACATATTACGGTCAATAGAAAAACAGTAACACTGTTTTTTTAAATATATATTCTGGCAACTGAGCTGCCAGTTTTTCTTTTTTTTATTTTGTTTTTTTTACCATGAAATGTACGGTTGTTGTTTTCACAACATATTACTGTAATTGGAAAAATTTATAAAAAAAACAACAAAAAAATCAGTAGATTTTACAGTAAAAACAAAATGGCAATGAGTCACCAGAATTTCACTATTAAATGTACAGCTTTTTATTTAATTTTACAACATATTACGGTCAATAGAAAAACAGTAACACTGTTTTTTTTTATATTCTGGCAAGTGAGCTGCCAGTTTTTATTTTTTATTTTTTTTTTACCATGAAATGTACGGTTGTTGTTTTCACAACATATAACTGTAATTGGAAAAAACAGTACAAAAAAAAAAAAAATTAGTAGATTTTACAGTAAAAAACTGGCAACTGAGTCACCAGAATTTCACTATTAAAAGTACAGCTTTTTATTTAATTTTACAACATATTACGGTCAATAGAAAAACAGCAACACTGTATTTTTTTTAATATTCTGGCAAGTGAGCTGCCAGTTTTTTTGTTGTTTTTTTTTTACCATAAAATGTACAGTTGTTGTTTTCACAACATATTACTGTAATTGGAAAAAATAGTCCAAAAAAAAAAATACAGTAGATTTTACAGTAAAAAACTGGCAACTGAGTCACCAGAATTTTTACTATAAAATGTACAGCTTTTTATTTAATTTTACAACATATTACGGTCAATAGAAATACAGTAAAACTGTTTTTTTTAATATTCTGGCAAGTGAGCTGCCAGTTTTTATTTTTTATTTTTTACCATAAAATGTACAGTTGTTGTTTTCACAACATATTAGTGTAATTGGAAAAAATAGTAAAAAAAAAAAAAAAAAAGCAATCAGTAAATTTTACAGTAAAAAAACTGGCAACTGAGTCAGTAGAATTTTACTATAAATTGTACAGCTTTTTATTTAATTTTACAACATATTACGGTCAATAGAAAATCAGTACAACTGTTTTTATTTATATTCTGGCAAGTGAGCTGCCAGTTTTTATTTATTTTTTATTTTTTTATATTTTTTACCATGAAATGTACGGTTGTTGTTTTCACAACATATTACTGTAATTGGAAAAAATAGTCCAAAAAAAAAAAATACAGTAGATTTTACGGTAAAAATAAATGGCAACTGAGTCACCACAATTTCACTATAAAAAGTACAGCTTTTTATTTAATTTTACAACATATTACGGTCAATAGAAAAACAGTAAAACTGTTTTTTTAATATTCTGGCAAGTGAGCTGCCAGTTTTTATTTTTTATTTTTTACCATAAAATGTACAGTTGTTGTTTTCACAACATATTACTGTAATTGGAAAAAATAGAAAAAAAAAGAAATCAGTAAATTTTACAGTAAAAAAACTGGCAACTGAGTCAGTAGAATTTTACTATAAATTGTACAGCTTTTTATTTAATTTTACAACATATTACGGTCAATAGAAAATCAGTACAACTGTTTTTATTTATATTCTGGCAAGTGAGCTGCCAGTTTTTATTTATTTATTTATTTTAAATATTTTTTACCATGAAATGTACGGTTGTTGTTTTCACAACATATTACTGTAATTGGAAAAAATAGTCCAAAAAAAACAAAACAGTAGATTTTACAGTAAAAATAAATGGCAACTGAGTCACCACAATTTCACTATAAAATGTACAGCTTTTTATTTAATTTTACAACATATTTCGGTCAATAGAAAAACAGTAAAACTGTTTTTTTTTTATTCTGGCAAGTGAGCTGCCAGTTTTTATTTTATATTTTTAATTTTTTACCATAAAATGTACAGTTGTTGTTTTCACAACATATTACTGTAATTGGAAAAAATAGTCCAAAAAAAAAAAATACAGTAGATTTTACAGTAAAAAACTGGCAACTGAGTCACCAGAATTTTTACTATAAAATGTACAGCTTTTTATTTAATTTTACAACATATTACGGTCAATAGAAATACAGTAAAACTGTTTTTTTTAATATTCTGGCAAGTGAGCTGCCAGTTTTTATTTTTTACCATAAAATGTACAGTTGTTGTTTTCACAACATATTAGTGTAATTGGAAAAAATAGTAAAAAAAAAAAAAAAAGCAATCAGTAAATTTTACAGTAAAAAAACTGGCAACTGAGTCAGTAGAATTTTACTATAAATTGTACAGCTTTTTATTTAATTTTACAACATATTACGGTCAATAAAAAAAAAATATTTAAAAAAAATCAGTAAATTTTACAGTAAAAAAAGTCCTATAGAGAATAGAGAATATATTTAAAAACCTTGCATATATTTTTTTCGAATGAATTGATTTCATTCCTAAACATTTACAATAGCTTTGATATTTTTCTTGGTGGATTTGCTTACTTGTCAGTGTTTTAGCCACCTGTGGCTAAGTTGAGGTGTTTTAAAGATGCACCGCTAACGTCTTCCCCCTCTTTATTGCAGAGCAGCGATGGCGCCGTCTCTGCGCCAGGCCTACAGGAGGCGTTGGTGGATGGCGGTGACGGCCGTGATGGAGAACCTGCTGTGTTCCGCCGTGCTCTTGGGCTGGGGCTCGCTGCTCATCATGCTGAAGCGGGAGGGCTTCTACTCGCACCTTTGCTCAGGTGAGATCACACGCCATCACGGACACGAACGCACCGTGGGATTTGCACGCCACACGAGTGAGTTGTTAAGCGTAGAATTAGCAAATACGTGAGATATAACCTGCATTCTTCACTTCCCAGAAAGGCGCCTTATAAGTGAAATGTATTATTATTATTATAACCATGTGGCAACAGATGAAAACACCATTTTTTTTGTTTATATCCCAACGATTCCCTTTCCACCAAAAAAGAGAAAAACTGCAAAAAAACTAAACAAAAACCAAAGTAATAATAATATTAACAATCCGGGATCTGAGCCGAGGATGTCGTTGTGGCTTGTGCAGCCCTTTGAGGCTCTCGTGATTTAGGGCTATATAAATAAACATTGATTGATTGATTAATTGAGTAAGCGAAAAACTTGTAAGGGACTGGCGAAAAGCTGAGGCTACTCTTATTTAAATATTTAATACATTTAATTAAATAAATATTTACTCTATATTTAAATATTTATTTGGATTTTGACTAAAAAAGTTAGTTAGTTAGTTTTTTTCATAGTTTGGCCGGGGGTGCGACTTATACTCTGGAGCCACTTTTCAATATCATGTTGGATCCACTACGGACTGGACTCTCACTATTATGTTAGATCCACTATGGACTGGACTCTCACTATTATGTTAGATCCACTATGGACTGGACTCTCACTATTATGTTAGATCCACTATGGACTGGACTCTCACTATTATGTTAGATCCAGTATGGACTGGACTCTCACTATTATGTTAGATCCACTATGGACTGGACTCTCACACTATTATGTTAGATTCGGTATGGACTGGACTCTCACTATTATGCTAGATCCACTATGGACTGGACTCTCACACTATTATGTTAGATTCGGTATGGACTGGACTCTCACTATTATGCTAGATCCACTATGGACTGGACTCTCACACTATTATGTTAGATTCGGTATGGACTGGACTCTCACTATTATGCTAGATCCACTATGGACTGGACTCTCACTATTATGTTAGATCCACTATGGACTGGACTCTCACACTATTATGTCAGATCCACTATGGACTGGACTCTCACTATTATGTTAGATCCAGTATGGACTGGACTCTCACTATTATGTTAGATCCACTATGGACTGGACTCTCACACTATTATGTTAGATCCACTATGGACTGGACTCTCACACTATTATGTTAGATCCACTATGGACTGGACTCTCACTATTATGTTAGATCCACTATGGACTGGACTTTCACACTATTATGTTAGATCCACTATGGACTGGACTCTCACTATTATGTTAGATCCACTATGGACTGGACTCTCACACTATTATGTTAGATCCACTATGGACTGGACTCTCACTATTATGTTAGATCCAGTATGGACTGGACTCTCACTATTATGCTAGATCCACTATGGACTGGACTCTCACACTATTATGTTAGATCCACTATGGACTGGACATTCACAATATTATGTTAGATCCACTATGGACTGGACTCTCACTATTATGTTAGATCCACTATGGACTGGACTCTCACTATTATGTTAGATCCAGTATGGACTGGACTCTCACTATTATGTTAGATCCACTATGGACTGGACTCTCACACTATTATGTTAGATTCGGTATGGACTGGACTCTCACTATTATGCTAGATCCACTATGGACTGGACTCTCACTATTATGTTAGATCCACTATGGACTGGACTCTCACACTATTATGTCAGATCCACTATGGACTGGACTCTCACTATTATGTTAGATCCAGTATGGACTGGACTCTCACTATTATGTTAGATCCACGATGGACTGGACTCTCACACTATTATGTTAGATCCACTATGGACTGGACTCTCACACTATTATGTTAGATCCACTATGGACTGGACTCTCACTATTATGTTAGATCCACTATGGACTGGACTTTCACACTATTATGTTAGATCCACTATGGACTGGACTCTCACTATTATGTTAGATCCACTATGGACTGGACTCTCACACTATTATGTTAGATCCACTATGGACTGGACTCTCACTATTATGTTAGATCCAGTATGGACTGGACTCTCACTATTATGCTAGATCCACTATGGACTGGACTCTCACACTATTATGTTAGATCCACTATGGACTGGACATTCACAATATTATGTTAGATCCACTATGGACTGGACTCTCACTATTATGTTAGATCCACTATGGACTGGACTCTCACTATTATGTTAGATCCACTATGGACTGGACTCTCACACTATTATGTTAGATTCGGTATGGACTGGACTCTCACTATTATGCTAGATCCACTATGGACTGGACTCTCACTATTATGTTAGATCCACTATGGACTGGACTCTCACACTATTATGTCAGATCCACTATGGACTGGACTCTCACTATTATGTTAGATCCAGTATGGACTGGACTCTCACTATTATGTTAGATCCACTATGGACTGGACTCTCACACTAATATGTTAGATCCACTATGGACTGGACTCTCACTATTATGTTAGATCCACTATGGACTGGACTCTCACACTATTATGTTAGATCCACTATGGACTGGACTCTCACACTATTATGTTAGATCCACTATGGACTGGACTCTCACTATTATGTTAGATCCACTATGGACTGGACTTTCACACTATTATGTTAGATCCAGTATGGACTGGACTCTCACTATTATGTTAGATCCACTATGGACTGGACTCTCACACTATTATGTTAGATCCACTATGGACTGGACTCTCACTATTATGTTAGATCCAGTATGGACTGGACTCTCACTATTATGCTAGATCCACTATGGACTGGACTCTCACACTATTATGTTAGATCCACTATGGACTGGACTCTCACTATTATGTTAGATCCACTATGGACTGGACTTTCACACTATTATGTTAGATCCACTATGGACTGGACTCTCACTATTATGTTAGATCCACTATGGACTGGACTCTCACACTATTATGTTAGATCCACTATGGACTGGACTCTCACTATTATGTTAGATCCAGTATGGACTGGACTTTCACACTATTATGTTAGATCCACTATGGACTGGACTCTCACACTATTATGTTAGATCCACTATGGACTGGACTCTCACACTATTATGTTAGATCCACTATGGACTGGACTCTCACTATTATGTTAGATCCACTATGGACTGGACTCTCACTATTATGTTAGATCCACTATGGACTGGACTCTCACTATTATGTTAGATCCACTATGGACTGGACTCTCACTATTATGTTAGATCCACTATGGACTGGACTCTCACACTATTATGTTAGATCCACTATGGACTGGACTCTCACACTATTGTGTTAGATCCACTATGGACTGGACTCTCACTATTATGTTAGATCCACTATAGACTGGACATTCACAATATTATGTTAGATCCACTATGGACTGGACTTTCACAATATTATGTCAGACCCACTCTACGTCCATTACATCCGATCACCCACATCTGTGGTCCTCTCCAAGGTTTCTCATAGTCATTCACATTGACATCCCACTGGGTTGTGAGTTTTTCCTTGCCCTTATGTGGGCTCTGAACCGAGGATGTCGTTGTGGCTTGTGCAACCCTTTGAGACACCTGTCATTTAGGGCTATATAAATAAACATTGATTGATTGATAATAAAAAATAAAAGAATATAAACAGATAAATAGAAGAAAAACTATAGACATATAGGGAGTAGTATTTTTTTAAACCGTACAATCATTAATTCGAGAAAATTAAAAAAACAGGCTTATGGGGCGTGACATAATCGACCCAGTTTTCCCAGTATAAAGTCAATTTCTCGAATTTAAAATTAATTGAAGCCGTTAATTAAATTAATTAATTAAAACCTGTTTTTTAATTAATCAATCCAACAAAACAATACCATAATAATGCAATCCAATTCCAAAACCAAACACGACCCGGCAACATTCAGAATGGCAACAAACATGACACAAAACAATCTAAAAGTAGTGAAACAAAAATGAATATTATCAACAACAGTGTCAATATTAGTAACAATTTCAACATAGCGGTGATTAAAAATCCCTCATTGACATTATCATTAGACATTTATAAAATAATAAAAAAATAAAATGAACACTTGCATCTCATAAACTTGACAACACACTGTGTCCAATATTTTCCACAAAGATAAAATAAGTCATATTTTTGGTTCATTTAATAGTTAAAACAAATTTAAATAATGGATCCTATATTCCAATATATGACTCATTATTATCTACACTAAATGCAGTTTTTTCTACTGATAAATGTCCATTGTGATGACCATCCCTCGCTTCAAAGTCTAATAAACATGTAACACACCGACAACAAGCAGGGCCAAGCAACCCAATGGCTAAGCTAGCCGCTACGCTAGCTCGAAGCAACGGAATGAATAAGTAGCCGACTTAGTAAAGTTTAGGAAATGTAGACGGAACCAAGTTACAGTAGAACGTAAGCAGATTAACTAGAAAATCCGCGCGGAAATGTCGATGGGCCTGCTATCTGTGCCGTGGACCTCTGGCCGGGGGTCGTCGGAAGCCGCCGTACTCATTAGATCAGGGGTCACCAACCTTTTTGAAACCAAGAGCTACTTTTTGGGTACTGATTACCGTAATGCGAAGGGCCACCAGTTTGATACACACTTAAATAAATTGCCGGAAATAGCCAATTTGCTCAATTTACCTTTAACTCTATGTTATTATTAATAATTAATGATATTTACACTTAATTGAACGGTTTAAAAGAGGAGAAAACCCGGAAAAAAATGACAATTAAATTTTGAAACATAGTTTATCTTCAATTTCGACTCTTTAAAATTCAAAATTCAACCGAAAAAAAAGAAGAGAAAAACTAGCTAATTCGAATCTTTTTGTAAAAATTAAAAAAAGAATTTATGGAACATAGTAATTTTTCCTGATTGAGATTAATTTTACAAATTTGATGACATGTTTTAAATAGGTTAAAATCCAATCTGCACTTTGTTAGAATATATAACAAATTGGACCAAGCTATATTTCTAACAAAGACAAATCATTATTTCTTCTAGATTTTCCAGAACAAAAATTTTAAAAGAAATTCCAAAGACTTTGAAATAAGATTTAAATGTGATTTTACAGATTTTCTAGATTTGCCAGAATAATTTTTTTGGAATTTTAATAATAAATTTGAAGAAACATTTCACAAATATTGTTTGTCGTAAAAAACAGAAGCTAAAATAAATAATTAAATTAAAATGTATTTATTATTCTTTACAATAGAAAAAATAAATTTACTTCAACATTGATTTAAATTGTCAGGAAAGAAGAGGAAGGAATTTAAAAGAAAAAAAGTTATGTGTTTAAAAATCCTAAAATCATTTTTAAGGTTGTATTTTTTCTCTAAAGTTGTCTTTCTGAAAGTTATAAGAAGCAAAGTAAAAAAATTAATGAATTTATTCAAACAAGTGAAGACCAAGTCTTTCAAATATTTCCTTAGATTTTCAAATTCTATTTGAGTTTTGTCTCTCTTAGAATTAAAAATGTCGGGCAAAGCGAGACCAGCTTGCTAGTAAATAAATACAATTTAAAAAATAGAGGTAGCTCACTGGTAAGTGCTGCTATTTGAGCTATTTTTAGAACAGGCCAGCGGGCTACTCATCTGGTCCTTACGGGCTACCTGGTGCCCGCGGGCACCGCGTTGGTGACCCCTGCATTAGATGGTGCCGAGTGTCTGAATCCGTGAGTTTTAGGTGTAACTGTACAAAATGAGCCATGGAGCTAGCCTAAAACAGTGGCATGGTTACATAAAAATGCCAACACTTAGCATGTGTGCTAACGATACCAGTCAGAATGTTTCATATACCAAGTTATTTGACTCAAAGGTGTGTGGCTGCGAAAATAGAGAAAATAGTGTGGTGGTAGCGGGGGGGGGGGGGCGGGGGGGGGGGGTGTATTTGTAGCGTCCCGTTAGAGTTAGTGCTGCAAGGGGTTCTGGGTATTTTGTTCTGTTGTGTTTATGTTGTGTTACGGTGCGGATGTTCTCCCGAAATGTCTTTGTCATTCTTGTTTGGTGTGGGTTCACAGTGTGGCGCATATTTGTAACAGTGTTAAAGGCCTACTGAAAGCCACTACTACCGACCACGCAGTCTGATAGTTTATATATCAATGATGAAATCTTAACATTGCAACACATGCCAATACGGCCGGGTTAACTTATAAAGTGACATTTTAAATTTCCCGGGAAACTTCCGGTTGAAAACGTCTATGTATGATGACGTATGCGCGTGACGTCACGACGGCAATGGAAGTATTCAGACACCATTGTATCACATTACAAACAGCTCTGTTTTCATCGCAAAATTCCACAGTATTGTGGACATCTGTGTTGGTGAATCTTTTTGTATTAACTGTGAATTGTACACTTTATTTTTTGAAGTGATCAATAATATCAACACAGTATTTAAACTACTCCCTTATTGTCTTTTATTGCAGTGGTCCCCAACCACCGATTGGTACCGGGCCGCACAAGAAATTTAAAAAATAAAAAAAATAAAAATTATATTTTTTAAATTTTTTTTTTATTAAATCAACATAAAAAACACAATATATACATTATATATCAATATAGATCAATACATTCTGCAGTGATACAGTCCGTAAGCACACATGATTGTATTTCTTTATGAAAAAAAAATAAAATAAAATAAAAATTTTTTTTTTTTTTAAATTCCCCCCCCCCCCTTCTTAGTTTCTTTTCCTAATAAAGTTGTAAAGCGACTTTGGGTATTTAGAAAAGAGCTATATAAATCCCAGGTATTATTATTATTATTATTATTATTATATAGTTGATGTAGATGCCCATATAGGCTGTTCAGATTTACTTTACAAAAGAGAAGTGTAGGATACTTCTCTTGTTGCCTTATTTGTATTTGACCACTACTGTTTTCTGTTTATTTGTTACTGACTGTGGCAGGTTACCTCTGCCTCTGTTTCACTTTATGTTGCTGGTAAATAATATGGTTGTAGTAGTAGGCTAAAGTTAAATTATTTAGTATGCACTAATTAAAGGGGCAGAGCTTTAAGAGACATTTTAGCTTTTATATTTTATAAGATATATTTTTTGTAAGAACCACAATTAATAAATATATTTCAGTGAGTAACTTATTGTTCAAATCTGTATATAAATATGTACATAAAGTGTTGTAATTATATTGTAAAATGGATGGATGGACGTTTAAAACAAAACTGTTATTATTAATTAGTAAGTATACATTTTTTTAGCCTTTTTAGAGAAAATCCTATCATTGTAGTAAATTATGCAAATTACTTGATGATGTCATGGTGACCACGCCCATAGCCACACCCCCACCGCCACAGGTATCTTGGAAGTTTATGGGAAACACTTATTATTATAATGAAAAAATATATACAGCGTTTTTTCTACAGCGTATGAATGCGCATTGTGTTCTGCGTCCTGATTGGCTAAGGGACTGTAGACCAGGGGTGTCAAACTCAAATACAGAGTGGGCCAAAATGTAAAACTGAACAAAGCCGCGGGCCAATGGCATATCAAATACAATTTAAATAAAAATGGAATGCCTCTTTTCTATTTGCAGCCTTCTGAGGTAAATATTAACATTAACTTTTTCCACAGGCAGTTAATACAAATTTTTTTCATTTTTTTAAATTTTTTTTCCCCATAAAGAAATACAATCATGTGTGCTTACGGACTGTAATCACTGCAGAATGTATTGATCTATATTGATATATAATGTATATATTGTGTTTTTTATGTTGATTTAATTTTAAAAAAAAATAAAAATCTAATTTTTATTTTTTTTATTTTTTAAATTTCTTGTGCGGCCCGGTACCAATCGGTGGTTGGGGACCACTGCAATAAAAGACAATAAGGGAGTAGTTGAAATACTGTGTTGATATTATTGATCACTTCAAAAAATAAAGTGTACAATTCACAGTTAATACAATTTTTTTTTTTTTTTTTAATTTTTTTTCCCCATAAAGAAATACAATCATGTGTGCTTACGGACTGTATCACTGCAGAATGTATTGATCTACATTGATATATAATGTATATTGTGTTTTTTATGTTGATTTAATTTAAAAAAAAAAAAAAAAAATCTAATTTTTATTTTTTTTATTTTTTAAATTTCTTGTGCCGCCCGGTATCAATCTGTGGTTGGGGACCACTGCAATAAAAGACAATAAGGAAGTAGTTTAAATACTGTGTTGATATTATTGATCACTTCAAAAAATAAAGTGTACAATTCACAGTTAATACATCAGAATCAGTGTCGGTATTGGCCGATCTCACTCTTCACGGGTAATAGAATCTGTGTACTTTAGCCCAGGTTTCTAACTCGTGACTCCCCCCAGAGAACGACTCGGTGGTGGTGACTCTGGGCAACGCCACTGATGGCGACGCGGAGGAGTGGCTGAGCTGCGTGGACCAGGAGGAGATGTTAAACCTGGGCTTCACCATCGGCTCGTTCCTGCTCAGCGCTACCACCTTACCCCTCGGGATCCTGATGGACAAGTTTGGGCCCCGCCCCATTCGCCTAATGGGCAGGTAATGCTAAGTCACAATGTCCGATAGAGTTCTAAAAAAGTTATGACAGACCAACTCAAAAAAACAGAATGGAATTTTACAGTTTTTTTACTTGAATGGGACACCCAAAATGTACATGAAAATAAAGAAAGTGGGATTTACAAATTTTAACTATACAAACAATACAACACTAAATATCAACAACCTATGAACATCGCTACTCTTTTACGTGGGATTTACAATATTAACTATGAACAATAAAACACTGAATATCAACAACATATGAATATCGCTCCTCTTTTACGTGGGACTTACAATATTAACTATGAACAATAAAACACTGAATATCAACAATATAATGAAGACAACACGTGATGTCTATTTGAGCTATATTAGCCTACTATCAAAATGACTTTAAAAGTATTATATAAGTGTTATAATGAAGGCAACACGTGATGTAAGTGTCTATATTAGCTATATTAACCTAGTATCAAAATGACTTTAAAAGTCTTATATAAGTGTTATAATCAAGACAACACATGATGTAAGTGTCTATATTAGCCTACTATCAAAATGAGTTTAAAAGTCTTATGTAAGTGTTATAATGAAGGCAACACATGATGTAAATGTCTATATTAGCTACATTAGCCTACTATCAAAATGACTTTAAAAGTCTTATATAAGTCTTAAAATGAAGGTAACACATTATGTAAGTGTCTATATTAGTTATATTAGCCTACTATCAAAATGATTTTAAAAGTCTTATATAAGTGTTATAATGAAGGCAACACATGATGTAAGTGTCTATATTAGCTATATGAGCCTACTATCAAAATGACTTTAAAAGTCTTATAATGAAGGCAACATATGATGTAAGTGTCTATATTAGCTACATTAGCCTACTATCAAAATGACTTTAAAAGTCTTATATAAGTGTTATAATGTAGACAACACATGATGTAAGTGTCTATATTAGCTATATTAGCCTACTATCAAAATGACTTTAAAAGTCTTATCAATCAATCAATCAATCAATCAGCTTTATTGTCCATTCTTACATGTACAAGACACATAAGAACTGAAATTACATTTTCGGCACAATCCCGCTAAGAGCAGACATACGTTACAGGGAGACAAGACGGGACCGCCAACGGATCAGCCTCACTTAGGCGCTCCTCAAAAAGGTGGGAAAAAGGTGACATTGGGGGGAGGGTGGAAGTAAAAAAAATATCAGTCTGAGGCTGGACCCTCAGGAATGGTCCAGACTGAGTCCGAGGAAAAAAACCTCACATAGCATGGCACACATAAACAAGGTACATTTAATCACAACAAACTCGCAACAAAGTCATCCAACAGGACCTTGGAGGCCAGCAGCTGCTGTTAAGCGCTGCTCAGCCCCCACAACCCCGGAGGAATAAAGCAGTGGTGAAGACGTTGATTTGGGGAAGGGTATATGCGTGCATGTATGCCCAATTAACTTGGGTGAGATGTTGGATTGTCTTTATGGGCCGAGGCCGGCCCCAAGAGTTCAAGAGTTCAAGAGTCCGACCCAGGTGCTTTTGAAGAAAAGGAAAGGTCAAAAGCGTCCATCTTTGAGGAGTCCTCGGGGGAGTGTTTTCAAACAGCCTGTTCCTCAAGGCCATTCGAGGGAGTCAAATCGTAGATTAAGATGTTGTTTTTTTTTCTTCGAGCAGTCAAAACAATGACATTCCTGCTCTATATGCTGGCTCTGACAATTCCAATTTATTCTTTCTGTAACATCATCAAGATCGAATCTACCTTGCGATTCAAATCAGCAATCGCTCCAGTCTGTGATCCCACAGCACGACCCATTCCTTCCATTGCGTTGAACAGCCTGTTGGCCCCTTGAGTGGCTGCCATCGTCTTCCGAATTTGACGATACACCAGAGCAATGCCCAGCCCAATCAGCAAATGCCCTGCGATCACAGCTCCAAATAGGTAGATGTCTTCCACGTCCTCGATGGAAAGGACTGAGAGGCACATGATTCTCCAAGTATTCCAGGAATCTCTCACGTACCCCGCAGCAATGGTTCCATCAGGGCAGCCAGGCTCCCCCGAGCCTCTTTTCCTTGTCGAAAAGACTGTGTCAATTGCGTCGAGAGTCCAGTTGATCAAATTCATTTTGATGTTTAGATTTGAGGACAGCTCAAGAAAAGAGGCTTCAAAATAGTTCAAACAAGACAAAAACAAAGAGAGCAAGCAGGGAGGGAAGGAGGGAGCGGAGAGAGATGCGACCGCCCTCACCAGTGGCAAGACAGAAAAGGTTATATAAGTGTTATAATGATATAACTATACTAGTTATATTAGCCTACTATCAAAATGACTTTAAAAGTCTTATATAAGTGTTATAATGAAGGCAACACATGATGTAAGTGTCTATATTAGCCTACTATCAAAATGACTTTAACAGTCTTATATAAGTGTTATAATGAAGGCAACACATGATGTAAGTGTCTATATTAGCTATATTAGCCTACTATCAAAATGACTTTAAAAGTCTTATATAAGTGTTATAATGATATAACTATACTAGTTATATTAGCCTACTATCAAAATGACTTTAAAAGTCTTATATAAGTGTTATAATGAAGGCAACACATGATGTGTCTATATTAGCTATATTAGCCTACTATCAAAATGACTTTAAAAGTCTTAAATAAGTGTTATAATGAAGTCAACACATGATGTAAGTGTCTATATTAGCCTACTATCAAAATGACTTTAAAAGCCTTATATAAGTGTTATAATTAAGGCAACACATGATGTAAGTGTCTATATTAGCCTACTATCAAAATGACTTTAAAAGCCTTATATAAGTGTTATAATGAAGGCAACACATGATGTAAGTGTCTATATTAGCCTACTATCAAAATGACTTTAAAAGCCTTATATAAGTGTTATAATGAAGGCAACACATGATGTAAGTGTCTATATTAGCCTACTATCAAAATGACTTTAAAAGCCTTATATAAGTGTTATAATGAAGGCAACACATGATGTAAGTGTCTATATTAGCCTACTATCAAAATGACTTTAAAAGCCTTATATAAGTGTTATAATGAAGGCAACACATGATGTAAGTGTCTATATTAGCCTACTATCAAAATGACTTTAAAAGCCTTATATAAGTGTTATAATGAAGGCAACACATGATGTAAGTGTCTATATTAGCCTACTATCAAAATGACTTTAAAAGCCTTATATAAGTGTTATAATGAAGGCAACACATGATGTAAGTGTCTATATTAGCCTACTATCAAAATGACTATGTGTCGCAGGCTGACGCAAATCTCTGTTCACAGAAATGTTGAAATTTAGTATTTATTCTACACATTTTTACAACATTGTAAAACAGTAAAATTGAGGTGAATGGTATAGATGTGTGTCTTCTTCTAATGGATTTATTACAATCTTTGCAAGCTGGGTAATATTTGCTGTGGTCTGGAACAACATGGCACACAAATGCAGCCAATATTACATACAGATAATGTGTCATGAGATATAAGTTAGATACACGGAGGACATAAGTGAAGGAAATTAAATGGACTCAAACGAGGCATAATGATGCAATATGTACATACAGCTAGCCTAAATAGCATGTTAGCGTCGATTAGCTTGCAGTCAATGACATCGACATAGATCACCTTTGTGCATTCACGCACAGCATAAAACGTTTGGTGGACAAAACAAGACAAAGAAGGAGTGGCATTAAAACACGTCTTTCTGTGGCGGCGTCGGAGAAAGTTGTACGTGTCAACAAACTGTCACGTCACGGTCCACACCACTACGGTGAGTTTGAGGACAGCTGAAATTAGTAGGTCAAAACGGCGCTCGGCAAATACTCTTCATTAGTGGAACTTAAAGGCCTACTGAAAGCCACTACTACCGACCACGCAGTCTGATAGTTTATATATCAATGATGAAATCTTAACATTATAACACATGCCAATACGGCCGGGTTAACTTATAAAGTGACATTTTAAATTTGCCGCTAAACTTCCGGTTCGAAACGCCTCTGAGGATGACGTACGCGCGTGACGTAGACCGGGGAACACGGGTATGCCTTCCACATTGAAGCCAATACAAAAAAGCTCTGTTTTCATTTCATAATTCCACAGTATTCTGGACATCTGTGTTCGTGAATCTGTTTCAATCATGTTCATTGCATTATGGAGAAGGAAGCAGAGCAAGCAAAGAAGAAAGTTGTCGGTGCGAAATGGACGTATTTTTCGAACGTAGTCAGCCACAACAGTACACAGCCGGCGCTTCTTTGTTTACACTCCCGAAAGATGCAGTCAAGATGGAAGAACTCGGATAACAGAGACTCTAACCAGGAGGACTTTTGACTTGGATACACAGACGCCTGTAGAGAACTGGGACAACACAGACTCTTACCAGGATTACTTTGATTTGGATGACAAAGACGCAGACGTGCTACTGTGAGTATGCAGCTTTGGCTTTTTTTTGCGTATGTACGTAATTTTTAAAAAATATATAAGCTTTATGAACCTTGGGTTAGGTGAACGGTCTTTTGGGCTGAGTGATTGTGTGTGTTGATCAGGTGTTTGAATTGTATTGGCGTGTTCTATGGAGCTAGGAGCTAGCAGAGGAGCTAAGAGCTAGCATAACACGTACCGTACCGCACGTGCGCGTCACGTACGTAACTTTTTAAAAATATATAAGCTTTATGAACCTTGGGTTAGGTGAACGGTCTTTTGGGCTGAGTGATTGTGTGTGTTGATCAGGTGTTTGAATTGTATTGGCGTGTTCTATGGAGCTAGGAGCTAGCAGAGGAGCTAGGAGCTAGCATAACAAACACGCAGGTGTTATTATGCAGGATTAATTTGTGGCATATTAAATATAAGCCTGGTTGTGTTGTGGCTAATAGAGTATATATATGTCTTGTGTTTATTTACTGTTGTAGTCATTCCCAGCTGAATATCAGGTACCGTGAGTATGCAGCCTTGGCTGCTAAACATTCGATAACTTGACCGTATGTGCGCGTCACGTACGTAACTTTTTAAAAATATACAAGCTTTATGAACCTTGGGTTAGGTCAGGGGTCGGCAACCCGCGGCTCTAGAGCCGCATGCGGCTCTTTAGCGCCGCATGCGGCTCTTTAGCGCCGCCCTAGTGGCTCTCTGGAGCTTTTTCATAAATGTATGAAAAATTGAAAAAGATGAGGGGAAAAAAATATATTTTTTGTTTTAATATGGTTTCAGTAGGAGGACAAACATGACACAAACCTCCCTAATTGTTATAAAGTACACTGTTTATATTAAACATGCTTCACTGATTCGAGTATTTGGCGACCACCGTTTTGTCCTACTAATTTTGGCGGTCCTTGAACTCACCGTAGTATGTTTACATGTATAACTTTCTCCGACTTTCTAGGACGTGTTTTATGCCACTTTTTTTCTGTCTCATTTTGTCCACCAAACTTTTAACGTTGTGCATGAGTGCACAAAGGTGAGTTTTGTTGATGTTATTGACTTGTGTGGAGTGCTAATCAGACATATTTGGTCACTGCATGACTGCAAGCTAATCGATGCTAACATGCTATTTAGGCTAGCTATATGTACATATTTGCATCATTATGCCTCATTTGTAGCTATATTTGAGGTCATTTAGTTTCCTTTAAGTCATCTTAATTCCATTTATATCTCATGACACACTATCTGTATGTAATATGGCTTTTAACTTTTTGTGGCTCCAGACAGATTTGTGTTTGTATTTTTGGTCCAATATGGCTCTTTCAACATTTTGGGTTGCCGACCCCTGGGTTAGGTAAACGGTCTTTTGGGCTGAGTGATTGTGTGTGTTGATCAGGTGTTTGAATTGTATTGGCGTGTTTTATGGAGCTAGGAGCTAGGAGCTAGCATAACAAACACGCAGGTGTTTTTATGCAGGATTAATTTGTGTCATATTAAATATAAGCCTGGTTGTGTTGTGGCTAATAGAGTATATATATGTCTTGTGTTTATTTACTGTTGTAGTCATTCCCAGCTGAATATCAGGTCACTCTCACAGCATCTTCCCTATCTGAATAGCTTCAACTCCCCACTAGTCCTTCACTTGCACTTTACTCATCCACAAATCTTTCATCCTCGCTCAAATTAATGGGGAAATTGTCGCTTTCTCGGTCCGAATCTCTCTCACTTCATGCGGCCATCATTGTAAACAATAGGGAACTTTGCGTATATGTTCAACTGACTACGTCACGCTACTTCCGGTAGGGGCAAGCCTTTTTTTTTATCAGATACCAAAAGTTGCAATCTTTATCGTCGTCGTTCTATACTAAATCCTTTCAGCAAAAATATGGCAATATCGCGAAATGATCAAGTATGACACATAGAATAGATCTGCTATCCCCGTTTAAATAAAAAAAATTCATTTCAGTAGGCCTTTAAACCTCAACATATTAAATTGCGGGCTTTCTAACAATTAGGACGGTTTGTGTCACGTTTGTCTTCCTACAGAAACAGTATCAAATATTTTATAAATACTTTTCCATTTTCATACATTTTTGAGGAAGGTCCAGGGAGCCACCAGGGTTGCTGACCCCCCCCCCCCCCCCCCCCCGCCCTAAGGGCACCCCAGCCCTAGTAGCTAAGGAGCGTGCTTCCTGAATGAGTCACTAGCAGTCGTGAGCAAGAATTTGAGTCTTTGAGCCGTGATGGAGCTTGTAGTAGAAAGTGGAGAGATCACATTCCCCAAGTGGGAGGTTGGACGTTTTTGTCTTTTATGTGGCGATGAATGAATGAAGGTGGGGCGCTCGTACGGCGTGTGCGTTGCCAGGTGTGTGCCATTCCGAACTTGTCCCAATAGGAACTAAAACTATTGAAAAGCGGACAACGTATGTGGCTTATGTGTCGTATGCAAATAAACCTGATATTGACTGTAAATATCATACACTTCCTTCCTGGCAAGCGCGGTCCGACATGAGAACGTGTTGGCTTACACGTACAGTACAGGCCGAAAGTTAGGACACACCTTCTCCTCATTCAATGTGTTTTCTTTATTTCCATGACTATTTTCATTGTAGATTGTCACATCAAAACTGTGAATGAACACATGTGGAGTTATGTACTTAACACAAAAAGGGGAAATAACTGAAAACATGTTTTATATTCTCGTTTCTTCAAAATAGCCCACCCTTTGCTCTGATTACTGCTTTGCACACTCACATTATATTTACAGTATTTTGTTTTAAGCAACATTGTTTTATTAATTTCAAAATCTCGGCTTTTTCTCAGTCTTTTTTTTCATTTTTACAGTTTGTTTTTTTACCTCTGTAATAATTAATAATAGTACACTTTTTCACTTATAGGAAAAAGATGACACTAAGTTTGGTCTTTAAATATGTCTTTTTTTGGCATTCTCTCCATGAGCTTTAAGAGGTAATCACCTGAAAGGGTCAAGGTTTTGATGCCTCCAGTGACAATCTACAACAGGGGTCACCAACGCGGTGCCCGTAAGGACCAGATGAGTAGCCCGCTGGCCTGTTCTAAAAATAGCTCAAATAGCAGCACTTACCAGTGAGATGCCTCTATTTTTTAAATTTTATTTATTTACTAGCAAGCTGGCCCCCTTTGCTCGACATTTTTAATTCTAAGAGAGACAAAACTCAAATAGAATTTGAAAATCCAAGAACATATTTTAAAGACTTGGTCTTCACTTGTTTAAATAAATTCATTATTTTTTTTACTTTGCTTCTTATAACTTTCAGAAAGACAATTTTAGAGACAAAATACAACCTTAAAAATGATTTTAGGATTTTTAAACACATAATTTTTTTTCTTTTAAATTCCTTCCTCTTCTTTCCTGACAATTTAAATCAATGTTCAAAAATTTATTTTTTCTATTGTAAAGAATAATAAATACATTTTAATTGAATTATTCATTTTAGCTTCTGTTTTTTCGACAAACAATATTTGTGAAATATTTCTTCAAATTTATTATTAAAATTCCAAAAAATTATTCTGGCAAATCTAGAAAATCTGTAGAATCAAATTTAAATCTTATTTCAAAGTCTTTTGAATTTCTTTTAAAATTTTTGTTCTGGAAAATCTAGAAGAAATAATGATTTGTCTTTGTTAGAAATATAGCTTGGTCCAATTTGTTATATATTCTAACAAAGTGCAGATTGGATTTCAACCTATTTAAAACATGTCATCCAAATTGTAAAATTAATCTTAATCAGGAAAAATTACTAATGATGTTCCATAAATTATTTTTTTTATTTTTTCAAAAAGATTCGAATTAGCTAGTTTTTCTCTTCTTTTTTTCGGTTGAATTTTGAATTTTAAAGAGTCGACATTGAAGATAAACTATGTTTCAAAATTTAATTGTCATTTTTTTTGTGTTTTCTCCTCTTTTAAACCATTCAATTAAGTGTAAATATCATTAATAATAACAGAGTTAAAGGTAAATTGAGCAAATTGGCTATTTCTGGCAATTTATTTAAGTGTGTATCAAACTGGTAGCCCTTCGCATTAATCACTACCCAAGAAGTAGCTCTTGGTTTCAAAAAGGTTGGTGACCCCTGGTCTACAATGTAGAGCAGGGGTGTCCAAACTTTTTCCACTGAGGGCCGCACACTGAAAAATCAAAGCAAGCGGGGGCCATTTTGATATTTTTTATTTTAAAAACCGATACAATATATGTATAAAAAAGATACATTTAGGCCTCCGCTCAGACTTGATCCCGGGGACCCCAAAAGGTTTTGGTCCAAAAAAATATTACAAATGTGTCATTATTTAGTATTATTATTATTATTATTATTATTATTATTATTATTATTATTATTATTATTATTATTCAAGGTTTAAATCTCTAGATCAACATTAGGTCTATCTGTCAATATAACGCTTTTAAAGATTTAAGTTGTATGCCATTTTTGTCAAGGAAAACCGTGTTTTTTTATGAAAAAAACCCACAAAATATGCAATATTTTCCCCCAATAAAATATTAAAGTGGAATATTTGAGATTATATAATAATTGGAGTCTTAAAGGCCTACTGAAATGAATTTTTTTTATTTAAACGGGAATAGCAGATCCATTCTATGTGTCGTACTTGATCATTTCGCGATATTGCCATATTTTCGCTGAAAGGATTTAGTAGAGAAAATCGACGATAAAGTTCGCAACTTTTGCTCGCTGATAAAAAAAAGCCTTGCCTATACCGGAAGTAGCGTGACGTCACGAGCGGTAGTGCTGCTCACAATTCCCCGTTGTTTACAATGGAGCGAGAGATATTCGGAGCGAGAAAGCGACGATTACCCCATTGATTTGAGCGAGGATGAAAGATTCGTGGATGAGGAACATTAGAGTGAAAGCAGTTCAAGACATATCTTTTTTCGCTCTGACCGTAACTTAGGTACAAGCTGGCTCATTGGAATCCACACTCTCTCCTTTTTCTATTGTGGATCACGGATTTGTATTTTAAACCACCTCGGATACTATATCCTCTTGAAAATGAGAGTCGAGAACGCGAAATGGACATTCACAGTGACTTTTATCTCCACGACAATACATCGACGGAGCTCTTTAGCATGAGCTAACGTGATAGCATCTGTCTCAAATGCAGATAGAAACAAAATAAATAAATCCCTGACTGGAAGGATAGACAGAAGATCAACAATACTACTATCAGGAGACACCGAACCAAACACTGGACATGTAAATACACGGTTAATGCTGTGCCGCCTGTCGAACCCTGGCAATGCTGTTGCTAACGACGCTAACTTAGCAACGGGACCTCGTCAGAGCTATGATAAAAACATTAGCGCTCCACCTACGCCAGCCCTCATCTGCTCATCAACACCCGTGCTCACCTGCGTTCCAGCGATCGACGATGCGGTCGGCGGCCCGGAGACGTAGGAAGTCAAGGTAAGGTCGCCGGCGCTAGTGTCTGCTATCCAACAAAGTCCTCCTCGTTGTGTTGCTGCAGCCAGCCGCTAATACACCGATCCCACCTACAACGTTCTTCTTTGCAGCCTCCATTGTTCATTAAACAAATTGCAAAAGATTCACCAACACAGATGTCCAGAATACTGTGGAATTTTGTCGAAGAAAACAGAGTGTCCAATAGGGTCCAAACACTTCCGTGGACCTCGCGACATCACGCGCATACGTCATCCTCCAAAGGCGTTTTGAACCGGAAGTTTAGCGGGAAATTTAAAATGTCACTTTATAAGTTAACCCGGCCGTATTGGCATGTGTTGCAATGTTAAGATTTCATCATTGATATATAAACTATCAAACTGCGTGGTCGCTAGTAGTGGCTTTCAGTAGGCCTTTAAAAAGGTCAATAACTCATAACAACATTGATTTTAATTCATTATTTTTTTGAGCAATGACACTTAAAAAAAAAGAAAAAAGTCCCACAAAAATGATTGGGGATCTAAGATGGTACTGCTCAGTAAAGTTTAAAAAAATAAATCCAACATTTTTTTTAAACTTTTACCACATTAGTCTCAAGATCAACTTCAGATCTATCCGTCAATTCTAAGTTTTATTGTTGTTTATGTTTTTTGTTTGTTCGTTTTAGGCCCTTCTTTAAAAAACTTTGTTTTTTAAATGGCAACATTTTCCCCCAAAATATCTCAAAGTGGAATATTTAATGTGAAGTAAATGGAGCCTTGGATAGGTCAATAATTCATAATGACATTGATTTTGATTCATTATTATTTTTCAAAGAAAGAAACAGCCTGCATGGCAGCTTTGTGTTATTAGAGTAAACAATGCAACATTTTCTTGTTACATTTCACCTGTTTGCTCTTTTATACCACTTTTTATTTTTTTTTCATCATATTTTTAAAATGTGCCGTGGGGCCGTTAAAAAATGACCTGTGGGCCGCAAATGGCCCCCGGGCCGCACTTTGCACACCCGTGATGTAAATAGTCATGAAAATAAAGAAAAGGCATTGAATGAGGAGAAGGTGTGTCCAAACTTTTGGCCTGTATTGTATATTTTTATGTTGTAAAATATATATATTTTTTTAAAATAACATATTTAAAGACCACACTTAGTGTCATCTTTTTCCTATAAGTGAAAAAGTGTACTACAATTAATTACTACAGTGGTAAAAAAACTTAAAAAATTAAAAAGACAATGAGAAAAAGCTGAGATTTTGAAGTGAATAAAACACTGTTGCTTAAAACAAAACTTACCCAAAGTTGTCTCTAAATACTGCAAATATAATGTGAGTATGCAAAGCAGTAATCGGAGCAAAGGGTGGCTATTTTGAAGGAACTAGAATATAAAACATGTTTTCAGTTATTTCACCTTTTTTTTACGCGTACATAACTCATAATTCGTAGTTTTGATGTGACAATCTACAATGTAAATAGTCATGAAAATAAAGAAAAACTCATTGAAATGAGAAGGTGTGTCCAAACTGTTGGCCTGTACTGTACATACTGTAAGTATATATGTAATGTAGTAACAGGCACATTCATAAAAACATGTCATATTTATGTATTTTGATCATTTTAATAAGCATTTGGCGGCGCATTCATTTCAAAAACGCATCGCAACGTCCGCGTTTTCTTCATAAAAGCCAACACGCATAATAAAACATCACTTACTGTACAATGTCTGCTGTCGCTAGGATGCCGATTGATAGAATGTTGTTGACTCTTAGTCCTCGCGGAGAAAAAAGGGGGGGGGGTGGAACCAAGCGTCTTTTCTTGTCTTTCCCGCCATTGCTGGGTCTAAATTGCATGCCAAAGTTGACCAACTTGTTGGATTATGTCCTCACCCTTCTACTACCAAGGTGAGAGGCATTATTTATGATCCAGAATCAACTTTCGAGAGCTCCAGGGCGTGAAAGCGGCTCACCAGCCGCTGATGTCAACACAGCAGCAAAAAGCTAGTTAGCTCCGTCTGTTAAAAATAGTTTGTCTGTGTTAGTTAGTTAGTTAGTTAGTTAGTTAGTTAGTTAGTTAGAGCTCAATAACAATATCACTAATACTTGGGTATTAATATTCAAGTCACAAAATGCAAATGGAGTATTGTTGGCGCTTTTTGGATGTGTTTTTTTTTTTTAGAGGGATTTATGGACTCTATTATAACTGACTTTTATTTATACATTTGTTTTTCATTATATAATACAGTGTTTCCCATAAACTGCCAAGATACCTGTGGCGGTGGGGGCGTGGCTATGGGCGTGGCCACCATGACATCATCGAGTAATTTGCATAATTGACTACAATGATATGATTTTCTCTAAAAAGGCTCAATAAATGTATACTTACTAATTAATAATAACAGTTTTGTTTTAAACGTCCATCCATCCATCCATTTTACAATATAATTACAACACTTTATGTACATATTTATATACAGATTTGAACAATAAGTTATTCACTGAAATATATTTATTAATTGTGGTTCTTACAAAAAATATATCTTGTAAAATATAAAAGCTAAAATGTCTCTTAAAGCTCTGCCCCTTTAATGAGCGCATACTAAATAATTTAACTTTAGCCTACTACTACAACCATATTATTTACCAGCAACATAAAGTGAAACAGAGGCAGAGGTGTCCTGCCACAGTCAGTAACAAATAAACAGAAAACAGTAGTGGTCAAATACAAATAAGGCAACAAGAGAAGTATCCTACACTTCTCTTTTGTAAAGTAAATCTGAACAGCCTATATGGGCATCTACATCAACTATATGATTTGCCTGAGAAGCTGGACAGGACAAAAAAATAAAAAATAAAAAACAATTTGAATTTTTTTGAATTTTTTTTTATTTGTGGCGGACGTAATTCTTTCGTGGCGGGCCGCCACAAATAAATGAATGTGTGGGAAACACTGTAATATTGTGGACGAGAGGCAAACTAAAAAAAATGCAGTTCCCCTGTAAGTCCTCTAGCAGATATAAACTTATAAAAAGATATTGCTGAATAGACGATATGTCTAATTTTCCGTGCGTGGAACTGTCCCTTTGCACGTGTCCTTCTGACACGTGCTAAATAAAACGCCAAATAGTGCTCACAAAACGGCGATGAGTGCGAAAACATGTTTTATATTCTACTTTCTTCAAAATAGCCACCCTTTGCTCTGTTTACTGCTTTGCGCACTCTTGGCATTCTCTCCACGAGCTTCAAGCACGCCTGGGAAGTGAAAACCATTCCAGGTGACTACCTCTTGAAGCTCATAGAGAGAATGCCAAAGTGTGCAAAGACGTAATCAGAGCAAAGGGTGGCTATTTTGAAGAAACTGGAATATGGGTTGGGTAGGTTGTGAGTTCATACCAAAGACTATACAAATGGGAGCCATTACCCCCTGCTTGGCACTCAGCATCAAGGGTTGGAATTGGGGGTTAAATCACCAAAAATGATTCCCGGGCGCGGCCACCGCTGCTCCCCTCACCTCCCAGGGGGTGGTCAAGGGTGATGGGTCAAATACAGAGGATAATTTCACCACATCTCGTGTGTGTGTGACAACATGCTTTAAGATATATTATATATATATATATATATATATATATATATATATATTAGGGTTGCAACAACTAATCGATTAAATTGATTAAAATCGATTATAAAAATAGTTGGCGATTAATTTAGTCATTGATTCGTTGGATCTATGATATGCGCATGCGCAGAGGCAATTGTATTTTTATTTTTAATTTTTAAATTTTATTTTCTTAATTTATTTTTTATAAACCTTTATTTATAAACTGCAACATGTACAAACAGCTGAGAAACAATAATCAAAATAAGTATGGTGCCAGTATGCAGTTTTTTTCCCAATAAAATACTGGAAAGGATAGAAATGTAGTTTGTCTCTTTTATCCGATTATTAATCGATTAATCGAAGT
>NC_084734.1:9407033-9427033 GCF_033978785.1 Entelurus aequoreus
TATTATATACAGGATAAAACACATAATGTAATAAAAAAGAGAAATATGATAAACAAATAAGTAAAAAAAAATGTGAAAAACTCAGTATACTAAGTTTTCCCCACCTTTTTTTAGATTGATCTATTTATTTGATTTCTCTTTTTGTTTTATTATATACAGGATAAAACACATAATGTAATAAAAAAGAGAAATATGATAAACAAATAAGTTTAAAAAAAAATGTGAAAAACTCAGTATACTAAGTTTTCCCCACATTATTTTAGATTTATCTATTTATTTGATTTCTCTTTTTGTTTTATTATATACAGGATAAAACACATAATGTAATAAAAAAGAGAAATATGATAAACAAATAAGTAAAAAAAAAAAAGTGAAAAACTCAGTATACTAAGTTTTCCCCACATTTTTTTAGATTTATCTATTTATTTGATTTCTCTTTTTGTTTTATTATATACAGGATAAAACACATAATGTAATAAAAAAGACAAATATGATAAACAAATAAGTAAAAAAAAATGTGAAAAACTCAGTATACTAAGTTTCCCCCACATTTTTTTAGATTGATCTATTTATTTGATTTCTCTTTTTGTTTTATTATATACAGGATAAAACACATAATGTAATAAAAAAGAGAAATATGATAAACAAATAAGTTAAAAAAAAAAAGTGAAAAACTCAGTATACTAAGTTTCCCCCACATTTTTTTAGATTTATCTATTTATTTGGTTTCTCTTTTTGTTTTATTATATACAGGATAAAACACATAATGTAATAAAAAAGAGAAATATGATAAACAAATAAGTAAAAAAAAATGTGAAAAACTCAGTATACTAAGTTTCCCCCACATTTTTTTAGATTTATCTATTTATTTGATTTCTCTTTTTGTTTTATTATATACATGATAAAACACATAATGTAATAAAAAAGAGAAATATGATAAACAAATAAGTTAAAAAAAATGTGAAAAACTCAGTATACTGTTTTCCACACATTTTTTATATTCATTTATTTTTTCAATTTTTCTTTTTTTCCCGTTATATTATGTTTATTATTTATTATGTTTTATATATTAATTTATTTTATTTCTTTGTCATCTTAATAAATATCTATCTTTCATTTATTTTGCTAGTTGACAATAAAAAAAAGGCATTTCTTTTATTTTTTATATTCATTTATTTTTTCAATTTCTCTTTTTTCCCCCGTTATATTATGTTTTATATCTTCATTTCTTTTATTTCTTTGTCATCTTAATAAATATCTATCTTTCATTTCTTATGCTAGTTCACAATAATAAAAGGCATTTCTTTTAAACGTAACATATTCTCTTTGTTAGTAACATTTTCATACAGAAAAATGATAGACCGTAATGTCAAACTGCAACATCCAACAGCAGAAGTACAGAAAAAATGATCATCGTATAAAAAAGGTTCTTTCTTAAAAGAAACATTTTTAATTGTGTTTATCGGTTCCTATAAATTATGAATCGATTTAGAATCGTAATGAATAGAAAATAAAACATTTTGGATGTGAATCGATTCATCGAGCATTTACTTCGGAAAGCGGACTTCTATGGTCATCAAACACACCATCGGCAGCTTCCCCATATTTTCATGGATAAATGTCCGCCATTTACGTATGGTGTTGACATCGTTGGCTGCCGTTATCGACTCAACTCCGCTTCAGCGTGGCGACAAGCTCGAACTGTTTCGCCGTGTTGATCATGTTTTTGATGATTTCTTTTTTTAATTCAAGTCACTTATGGTGGGAAAACAAAAGTTATTGCCCGTCTCTAGCCGAGCGATCGCATTCCGGTCATTCTGTGAATCGTAGCGAGTGAGGCCGAATGTTTGGTTGAATCTTACAGAGGATGCTTGTAACTTGAAGAGACACGGATCATGTCTCAAAACACTCTTAAGTAGAGTTAGCATTCGATAAATGCTTTAAAATGCGATATCGGAAATTATCGGTATCGGTTTCAAAAAGTACAATGTATGACTTTTTAAAACGCCGCTGTACGACATAGGGAGAAGTACAGAGAGCCAATACATCCGCACCGTAACACAACAGAACAAATACCCAGAACCCCTTGCAGCACTAACTCTTCCGGGACGCTACAACATACACCGGTCCGGGGACCGGTACCGGTCCGTGACGCATTTGCTACCGGGCCGCAGAGAAACATGAAATAATTTGTAAACAACTGCAAACGACATAACTTTCTGTCCCACTAGACACACCAATACGCCTGTTTATAGATGTATGTAAAGGTTGCCCCCTAGTGGCTTCTCCTGACCACCACACACTGGCACGACAGCCCGGTATTCAGGATTCAACAACGTTTTATTGAGTCCTACGCCTCAGCAATCGCACTCGACTTTCCTAGTGTGTGTCTCGCTCTGTTCTCCAGCTTGTCTCTCTCTCTCTCTCTCTCTCTCGCTCGCTCCAACTCCAACACTCGTGTCTCGGTCCGGCTGCTGCTAATGAGCGTGGCAGGTGATTGGATGATCAGCCCCAGCTGGGTAATCCATTCGCCTGCAAGCTGTGCTCCGAGGCCGGTCCTTCCACAGCCCGCTCCGCGGCAGGCCCGCACACCACGCCCCCCCTCCACAATGTACAATATATTTATTTGGCACAAGTGGAAAGCCGGTCCCTGAAAATAATGCCTACGTGGTGCAAAAAAAAAGGTTGGGGACCCCTGGTTTAATGCATCACAACAAAATTAGGCATAATAATGTGTTAATTCCACCACTGTATATATCGGTATCGGTTGATATCGGAATCGGTAATTAAGAGTTGGACAATATCGGAATATCGGCAAAAAAAGCCATTATCGGACACCTCTACTCTCAAGTCGAGGTGGCGCTGTAACATAATCACTACCAAGCACACCGCCAACTACCATCACTATAATATTTGTAACATAATCACTACCAGCCAACTACCATCACTATAATATTTGTAACATAATCACTACCAGCCAACTACCATCACTATAATATTTGTAACATAATCACTACCAGCCAACTACCATCACTATAATATTTGTAACATAATCCCTACCAGCCAACTACCATCACTATATTTGTAACATAATCACTACCAGCCAACTACCACCACTATAATATTTGTAACATAATCACTACCAGCCAACTACCACCACTATAATATTTGTAACATAATCACTACCAGCCAACTACCACCACTATAATATTTGTAACATAATCACTACCAGCCAACTACCATCACTATAATATTTGTAACATAATCACTACCAGCCAACTACTATCACTATAATATTTGTAACACAATCACTACCAGCCAACTACCATCACTATAATATTTGTAACATAATCACTACCAGCCAACTACCACCACTATAATATGTGTAACATAATCACTACCAGCCAACTACCACCACTATAATATTTGTAACATAATCACTACCAGCCAACTACCACCACTATAATATTTGTAACATAATCACTACCAGCCAACTACCATCACTATATTTGTAACATAATCCCTACCAGCCAACTACCATCACTATAATATTTGTAACATAATCCCTACCAGCCAACTACCATCACTATAATATTTGTAACATAATCACTACCAGCCAACTACCATCACTATAATATTTGTAACATAATCACTACCAGCCAACTACCATCACTATAATATTTGTAACATAATCACTACCAGCCAACTACCATCACTATAATATTTGTAACATAATCACTACCAGCCAACTACCATCACTATAATATTTGTAACATAATCCCTACCAGCCAACTACCATCACTATATTTGTAACATAATCACTACCAGCCAACTACCACCACTATAATATTTGTAACATAATCACTACCAGCCAACTACCACCACTATAATATTTGTAACATAATCACTACCAGCCAACTACCATCACTATAATATTTGTAACATAATCACTACCAGCCAACTACTATCACTATAATATTTGTAACACAATCACTACCAGCCAACTACCATCACTATAATATTTGTAACATAATCACTACCAGCCAACTACCACCACTATAATATTTGTAACATAATCACTACCAGCCAACTACCACCACTATAATATTTGTAACATAATCACTACCAGCCAACTACCACCACTATAATATTTGTAACATAATCACTACCAGCCAACTACCATCACTATATTTGTAACATAATCCCTACCAGCCAACTACCATCACTATAATATTTGTAACATAATCACTACCAGCCAACTACCATCACTATAATATTTGTAACATAATCACTACCAGCCAACTACCACCACTATAATATTTGTAACATAATCACTACCAGCCAACTACCATCACTATATTTGTAACATAATCCCTACCAGCCAACTACCATCACTATAATATTTGTAACATAATCACTACCAGCCAACTGCCATCACTATAATATTTGTAACATAATCCCTACCAGCCAACTACCATCACTATAATATTTGTAACATAATCACTACCAGCCAACTACCATCACTATAATATTTGTAACATAATCACTACCAGCCAACTACCATCACTATAATATTTGTAACATAATCCCTACCAGCCAACTACCACCACTATAATATTTGTAACATAATCCCTACCAGCAAACTACCATCACTATAATATTTGTAACATAATCCCTACCAGCCAACTACCACCACTATAATATTTGTAACATAATCACTACCAGCCAACTACCACCACTATAATATTTGTAACATAATCCCTACCAGCCAACTACCATCACTATAATATTTGTAACATAATCACTACCAGCCAACTACCATCACTATATTTGTAACATAATCCCTACCAGCCAACTACCATCACTATATTTGTAACATAATCCCTACCAGCCAACTACCATCACTATATTTGTAACATAATCACTACCAGCCAACTACCATCACTATAATATTTGTAACATAATCACTACCAGCCAACTACCACCACTATAATATTTGTAACATAATCACTACTAGCCAACTACCATCACTATAATATTTGTAACATAATCCCTACCAGCCAACTACCACCACTATAATATTTGTAACATAATCCCTACCAGCCAACTACCACCACTATAATATTTGTAACATAATCACTACCAGCCAACTACCATCACTATAATATTTGTAACATAATCCCTACCAGCCAACTACCACCACTATAATATTTGTAACATAATCACTACCAGCCAACTACCATCACTATAATATTTGTAACATAATCACTACCAGCCAACTACCATCACTATAATATTTGTAACATAATCCCTACCAGCCAACTACCATCACTATAATATTTGTAACATAATCACTACCAGCCAACTACCATCACTATAATATTTGTAACATAATCACTACCAGCCAACTACTATCACTATAATATTTGTAACACAATCACTACCAGCCAACTACCATCACTATAATATTTATAACATAATCACTACCAGCCAACTACCACCACTATAATATTTGTAACATAATCACTACCAGCCAACTACCACCACTATAATATTTGTAACATAATCACTACCAGCCAACTACCACCACTATAATATTTGTAACATAATCACTACCAGCCAACTACCATCACTATATTTGTAACATAATCCCTACCAGCCAACTACCATCACTATAATATTTGTAACATAATCACTACCAGCCAACTACCATCACTATAATATTTGTAACATAATCACTACCAGCCAACTACCACCACTATAATATTTGTAACATAATCACTACCAGCCAACTACCACCACTATAATATTTGTAACATAATCACTACCAGCCAACTACCACCACTATAATATTTGTAACATAATCCCTACCAGCCAACTACCATCACTATAATATTTGTAACATAATCACTACCAGCCAACTACCATCACTATATTTGTAACATAATCACTACCAGCCAACTACCACCACTATAATATTTGTAACATAATCACTACCAGCCAACTACCACCACTATAATATTTGTAACATAATCACTACCAGCCAACTACCATCACTATATTTGTAACATAATCACTACCAGCCAACTACCACCACTATAATATTTGTAACATAATCCCTACCAGCCAACTACCATCACTATAATATTGGTAACATAATCACTACCAGCCAACTACCATCACTATATTTGTAACATAATCACTACCAGCCAACTACCACCACTATATTTGTAACATAATCACTACCAGCCAACTACCATCACTATATTTGTAACATAATCACTACCAGCCAACTACCATCACTATAATATTTGTAACATAATCACTACCAGCCAACTACCACCACTATAATATTTGTAACATAATCACTACCAGCCAACTACCATCACTATAATATTTGTAACATAATCACTACCAGCCAACTACCACCACTATAATATTTGTAACATAATCACTACCAGCCAACTACCACCACTATAATATTTGTAACATAATCACTACCAGCCAACTACCATCACTATAATATTTGTAACATAATCACTACCAGCCAACTACCACCACTATAATATTTGTAACATAATCACTACCAGCCAACTACCACCACTATAATATTTGTAACATAATCACTACCAGCCAACTACCACCACTATAATATTTGTAACATAATCACTACCAGCCAACTACCACCACTATAATATTTGTAACATAATCCCTACCAGACAACTACCACCACTATAATATTTGTAACATAATCACTACCAGTCAACTACCACCACTATAATATTTGTAACATAATCACTACCAGCCAACTACCATCACTATAATATTTGTAACATAATCACTACCAGCCAACTACCACCACTATAATATTTGTAACATAATCCCTACCAGCCAACTACCACCACTATAATATTTGTAACATAATCCCTACCAGCCAACTACCATCACTATAATATTTGTAACATAATCACTACCAGCCAACTACCACCACTATAATATTTGTAACATAATCCCTACCAGCCAACTACCATCACTATAATATTTGTAACATAATCACTACCAGCCAACTACCATCACTATAATATTTGTAACATAATCACTACCAGCCAACTACCACCACTATAATATTTGTAACATAATCACTACCAGCCAACTACCACCACTATAATATTTGTAACATAATCACTACCAGCCAACTACCATCACTATAATATTTGTAACATAATCCCTACCAGCCAACTACCACCACTATAATATTTGTAACATAATCACTACCAGCCAACTACCACCACTATAATATTTGTAACATAATCACTACCAGCCAACTACCATCACTATAATATTTGTAACATAATCACTACCAGCCAACTACCATCACTATAATATTTGTAACATAATCACTACCAGCCAACTACCACCACTATAATATTTGTAACATAATCACTACCAGCCAACTACCACCACTATAATATTTGTAACATAATCACTACCAGCCAACTACCATCACTATAATATTTGTAACATAATCACTACCAGCCAACTACCACCACTATAATATTTGTAACATAATCACTACCAGCCAACTACCATCACTATAATATTTGTAACATAATCACTACCAGCCAACTACCACCACTATAATATTTGTAACATAATCCCTACCAGCCAACTACCACCACTATAATATTTGTAACAATCACTACCAGCCAACTACCATCACTATAATATTTGTAACATAATCACTACCAGCCAACTACTATCACTATAATATTTGTAACACAATCACTACCAGCCAACTACCATCACTATAATATTTGTAACATAATCACTACCAGCCAACTACCACCACTATAATATTTGTAACATAATCACTACCAGCCAACTACCACCACTATAATATTTGTAACATAATCACTACCAGCCAACTACCATCACTATAATATTTGTAACATAATCCCTACCAGCCAACTACCACCACTATAATATTTGTAACATAATCACTACCAGCCAACTACCACCACTATAATATTTGTAACATAATCACTACCAGCCAACTACCACCACTATAATATTTGTAACATAATCACTACCAGCCAACTACCACCACTATAATATTTGTAACATAATCACTACCAGCCAACTACCACCACTATAACATTTGTAACATAATCACTACCAGCCAACTACCACCACTATAATATTTGTAACATAATCACTACCAGCCAACTACCATCACTATATTTGTAACATAATCACTACCAGCCAACTACCACCACTATAATATTTGTAACATAATCACTACCAGCCAACTACCATCACTATAATATTTGTAACATAATCACTACCAGCCAACTACCACCACTATAATATTTGTAACATAATCACTACCAGCCAACTACCATCACTATAATATTTGTAACATAATCACTACCAGCCAACTACCATCACTATATTTGTAACATAATCACTACCAGCCAACTACCATCACTATAATATTTGTAACATAATCACTACCAGCCAACTACCACCACTATAATATTTGCAACATAATCACTACCAGCCAACTACCATCACTATAATATTTGTAACATAATCACTACCAGCCAACTACCACCACTATAATATTTGTAACATAATCACTACCAGCCAACTACCACCACTATAATATTTGTAACATAATCACTACCAGCCAACTACCACCACTATAATATTTGTAACATAATCACTACCAGCCAACTACCACCACTATAATATTTGTAACATAATCACTACCAGCCAACTACCACCACTATAATATTTGTAACATAATCACTACCAGCCAACTACCACCACTATAATATTTGTAACATAATCCCTACCAGCCAACTACCACCACTATAATATTTGTAACATAATCCCTACCAGCCAACTACCATCACTATAATATTTGTAACATAATCACTACCAGCCAACTACCATCACTATAATATTTGTAACATAATCACTACCAGCCAACTACCACCACTATAATATTTGTAACATAATCACTACCAGCCAACTACCACCACTATAATATTTGTAACATAATCACTACCAGCCAACTACCACCACTATAATATTTGTAACACAATCACTACCAGCCAACTACCATCACTATATTTGTAACATAATAACTACCAGCCAACTACCATCACTATAATATTTGTAACATAATCACTACCAGCCAACTACCACCACTATAATATTTGTAACATAATCACTACCAACCAACTACCACCACTATAATATTTGTAACATAATCACTACCAGCCAACTACCATCACTATAATATTTGTAACATAATCACTACCAGCCAACTACCACCACTATAATATTTGTAACATAATCACTACCAGCCAACTACCATCACTATAATATTTGTAACATAATCACTACCAGCCAACTACCATCACTATAATATTTGTAACATAATCACTACCAGTCAACTACCACCACTATAATATTTGTAACATAATCACTACCAGCCAACTACCACCACTATAATATTTGTAACATAATCACTACAAGCCAACTACCATCACTATATGTGTAACATAATCCCTACCAGCCAACTACCATCACTATAATATTTGTAACATAATCACTACCAGCCAACTACCATCACTATAATATTTGTAACATAATCACTACCAGTCAACTACCACCACTATAATATTTGTAACATAATCACTACCAGCCAACTACCATCACTATATTTGTAACATAATCACTACCAGCCAACTACCATCACTATATTTGTAACATAATCACTACCAGCCAACTACCATCACTATATTTGTAACATAATCGCTACCAGCCAACTACCACCACTATAATATTTGTAACATAATCACTACCAGCCAACTACCACCACTATAATATTTGTAACATAATCACTACCAGCCAACTACCATCACTATAATATTTGTAACATAATCACTACCAGCCAACTACCACCACTATAATATGTGTAACATAATCCCTACCAGCCAACTACCACCACTATAATATTTGTAACATAATCCCTACCAGCCAACTACCATCACTATAATATTTGTAACATAATCACTACCAGCCAACTACCATCACTATAATATTTCTAACATAATCCCTACCAGCCAACTACCATCACTATAATATTTGTAACATAATCACTACCAGCCAACTACCATCACTATAATATTTGTAACATAATCCCTACCAGCCAACTACCACCACTATAATATTTGTAACATAATCACTACCAGCCAACTACCATCACTATATTTGTAACATAATCACTACCAGCCAACTACCACCACTATAATATTTGTAACATAATCACTACCAGCCAACTACCACCACTATAATATTTGTAACATAATCACTACCAGCCAACTACCATCACTATAATATTTGTAACATAATCACTACCAGCCAACTACCATCACTATAATATTTGTAACATAATCACTACCAGCCAACTACCATCACTATATTTGTAACATAATCACTACCAGCCAACTACCATCACTATAATATTTGTAACATAATCACTACCAGCCAACTACCACCACTATAATATTTGTAACATAATCACTACCAGCCAACTACCACCACTATAATATTTGTAACATAATCACTACCAGCCAACTACCACCACTATAATATTTGTAACATAATCACTACCAGCCAACTACCACCACTATAATATTTGTAACATAATCACTACCAGCCAACTACCACCACTATAATATTTGTAACATAATCACTACCAGCCAACTACCACCACTATAATATTTGTAACATAATCACTACCAGCCAACTACCACCACTATAATATTTGTAACATAATCCCTACCAGCCAACTACCATCACTATATTTGTAACATAATCACTACCAGCCAACTACCATCACTATATTTGTAACATAATCACTACCAGCCAACTACCACCACTATAATATTTGTAACATAATCACTACCAGCCAACTACCATCACTATAATATTTGTAACATAATCACTACCAGCCAACTACCATCACTATAATATTTGTAACATAATCACTACCAGCCAACTACCATCACTATAATATTTGTAACATAATCACTACCAGCCAACTACCATCACTATAATATTTGTAACATAATCACTACCAGCCAACTACCATCACTATATTTGTAACATAATCCCTACCAGCCAACTACCATCACTATAATATTTGTAACATAATCACTACCAGCCAACTACCATCACTATAATATTTGTAACATAATCACTACCAGCCAACTACCATCACTATAATATTTGTAACATAATCCCTACCAGCCAACTACCACCACTATAATATTTGTAACATAATCCCTACCAGCCAACTACCATCACTATAATATTTGTATCATAATCACTACCAGCCAACTACCATCACTATATTTGTAACATAATCCCTACCAGCCAACTACCATCACTATAATATTTGTAACATAATCACTACCAGCCAACTACCATCACTATAATATTTGTAACATAATCACTACCAGCCAACTACCACCACTATAATATTTGTAACATAATCCCTACCAGCCAACTACCACCACTATAATATTTGTAACATAATCCCTACCAGCCAACTACCATCACTATAATATTTGTATCATAATCACTACCAGCCAACTACCATCACTATATTTGTAACATAATCACTACCAGCCAACTACCACCACTATATTTGTAACATAATCACTACCAGCCAACTACCATCACTATATTTGTAACATAATCACTACCAGCCAACTACCACCACTATAATATTTGTAACATAATCACTACCAGCCAACTACCACCACTATAATATTTGTAACATAATCACTACCAGCCAACTACCACCACTATAATATTTGTAACACAATCACTACCAGCCAACTACCATCACTATAATATTTGTAACATAATCACTACCAGCCAACTACCACCACTATAATATTTGTAACATAATCACTACCAGCCAACTACCACCACTATAATATTTGTAACACAATCACTACCAGCCAACTACCATCACTATAATATTTGTAACATAATCACTACCAGCCAACTACCACCACTATAATATTTGTAACATAATCACTACCAGCCAACTACCACCACTATAATATTTGTAACACAATCACTACCAGCCAACTACCATCACTATAATATTTGTAACATAATCACTACCAGCCAACTACCACCACTATAATATTTGTAACATAATCACTACCAGCCAACTACCACCACTATAATATTTGTAACACAATCACTACCAGCCAACTACCACCACTATAATATTTGTAACATAATCACTACCAGCCAACTACCACCACTATAATATTTGTAACATAATCACTACCAGCCAACTACCATCACTATAATATTTGTAACATAATCACTACCAGCCAACTACCACCACTATAATATTTGTAACATAATCACTACCAGCCAACTACCACCACTATAATATTTGTAACATAATCACTACCAGCCAACTACCACCACTATAATATTTGTAACATAATCACTACCAGCCAACTACCACCACTATAATATTTGTAACATAATCCCTACCAGCCAACTACCACCACTATAATATTTGTAACATAATCACTACCAGCCAACTACCACCACTATAATATTTGTAACATAATCCCTACCAGCCAACTACCACCACTATAATATTTGTAACATAATCACTACCAGCCAACTACCACCACTATAATATTTGTAACATAATCACTACCAGTCAACTACCATCACTATAATATTTGTAACATAATCACTACCAGCCAACTACCATCACTATAATATTTGTAACATAATCACTACCAGCCAACTACCACCACTATAATATTTGTAACATAATCACTACCAGCCAACTACCATCACTATAAAATTTTAACATAATCACTACCAGCCAACTACCACCACTATAATATTTGTAACATAATCACTACCAGCCAACTACCATCACTATAATATTTGTAACATAATCACTACCAGCCAACTACCACCACTATAATATTTGTAACATAATCCCTACCAGCCAACTACCATCACTATATTTGTAACATAATCCCTACCAGCCAACTACCACCACTATAATATTTGTAACATAATCACTACCAGCCAACTACCATCACTATAATATTTGTAACATAATCACTACCAGCCAACTACCACCACTATAATATTTGTAACATAATCACTACCAGCCAACTACCATCACTATAATATTTGTAACATAATCACTACCAGCCAACTACCACCACTATAATATTTGTAACATAATCACTACCAGCCAACTACCACCACTATAATATTTGTAACATAATCACTACCAGCCAACTACCACCACTATAATATTTGTAACATAATCCCTACCAGCCAACTACCATCACTATAATATTTGTAACATAATCACTACCAGCCAACTACCATCACTATAATATTTGTAACATAATCACTACCAGCCAACTACCACCACTATAATATTTGTAACATAATCACTACCAGCCAACTACCATCACTATAATATTTGTAACATAATCACTACCAGCCAACTACCATCACTATATTTGTAACATAATCACTACCAGCCAACTACCACCACTATAATATTTGTAACATAATCCCTACCAGCCAACTACCATCACTATATTTGTAACATAATCACTACCAGCCAACTACCATCACTATAATATTTGTAACATAATCCCTACCAGCCAACTACCATCACTATAATATTTGTAACATAATCACTACCAGCCAACTACCACCACTATAATATTTGTAACATAATCACTACCAGCCAACTACCATCACTATATTTGTAACATAATCACTACCAGCCAACTACCACCACTATAATATTGTGGTGTGTAGATCTCATGAAACAATGGAGGTGTACCTAATGTTGTGTCCACCTGTGTTTGGCTTGGTGACGCTCCCCGGGAGTGGCACCCTGAAGTGCAACACCCGTGGGCCTGACAGTCCGTGACTATCTCACAGCTGTAACTCTTCCTCCCGCAGCGCTCTCGGCCCTCATCTTCCTGGCTCTGTCCCTCAACGGCTTCGGGGGCATCTGCCTGACCTTCACCTCGCTGACGGTGAGGCGCAAAATAAAAGAACACACCTTCATGATAATTGCCATATTCCTGTGTACATGCACTACTAGAGCAAGGGTTACGACCTCGGGGCCCAACTTTTCTACTACAGAGAGGCCCCGGGGCCCACTTCAATTGTGCGGTATACCGGTACTGGTATAGTATCGCGGTACTATTGAATCAAAAACGGTACTATACTCTGTTTGAAAAGTACCGGTTCCCCATATTTCTTTTTTTTAACAAGCACGTGGTGACATTGCTGGGTTTACAAGCAGAGGAGCATGTTGGGCAACCCGCGGCTCTAGCGCCGCCCTAGCGGCTCTCTGGAGCTTTTTTAAAAAATGTATGAAAAATGGAAAAAGATGAGGGAAAAAAAACTTTTTTTTGTGTTAATATGGTTTCTGTAGGAGGACAAACATGACACAAACTTCCCTAATTGTTATAAATCACACTGTTTATATTAAACATGCTTCACTGATTCGAGTATTTGGCGAGCGCCGTTTTGTCCTACTAATTTTGGCGGTCCTTGAACTCACCGTATAGTTTTATTTACATGTTTAACTTTCTCCGACTTTCTAGGAGTGTTTTACGCCACTTCTTTTTCTGTCTCATTTTGTCCACCAATCTTAACGTTGTGCGTGAGTGCACAAAGGTGAGTTTTGTTGATGTTATTGACTTGTGTGGAGTGCTAACCAGACATATTTGGTCACTGGGTGACTGCAAGCTAATCGATGCTAACATGCTATTTAGGCTAGCTATATGTACATATTGCATCATTATGCCTCATTTGTAGCTATATTTGAGCTCATTTAGTTTCCTTTAAGTCCTCTTAATGCAATTTATATCTCATGACACACTATCTGTATGTAACAGGGCTTTTAATTTGTTGCGGCTCCAGACAGATTTGTTTTTGTATTTTTGGTCCAATATGGCTCTTTCAACATTTTGGGTTGCCGACCCCTGGTGTAGACAGAAAAGGGAGAATGGACGCATTTTTGGTGTAAAAAGTAAAGATAAAGAAACACCCTCAGGAAGAGGTGATTTAAGACATCCATCCTACTAGCTCGGGGGTCGGCAACCTGCGGCTCTAGAGCCGCATGCGGCTCTTTAGCGCCGCCCTAGTGGCTCTCTGGAGATTTTTCAAAAATGTATGAAGAATGGAAAAAGATGAGGGGAAAAAAATCTATTTTTTTGTTTTAGTATGGTTTCTGTAGGAGGACAAACATGACACAAACCTCCCTAATTGTTATAAAGCACACTGTTTATATTAAACATGCTTCACTGATTCGAGTATTTGGCGAGCGCCGTTTTGTCCTACTAATTTTGGCGGTCCTTGAACTCACCGTATAGTTTTATTTACATGTTTAACTTTCTCCGACTTTCTAGGAGTGTTTTACGCCACTTCTTTTTCTGTCTCATTTTGTCCACCAATCCTAACGTTGTGCATGAAGGCACAAAGGTGAGTTTTGTTGATGTTATTGACTTGTGTGGAGTGCTAACCAGACATATTTGGTCACTGGATGACTGCAAGCTAATCGATGCTAACATGCTATTTAGGCTAGCTATATGTACATATTGCCTCATTTGTAGCTATATTTGAGCTCATTTAGTTTCCTTTAAGTCCTCTTAATTTAATTTATATCTCATGACACACTATCTGTATGTAATATGGCTTCTAATTTGTTGCGGCTCCAGACAGATTTGTTTTTGTATTTTTGGTCCAATATGGCTCTTTCAACATTTTGGGTTGCCGACCCCTGGTGTAGACAGAAAAGGGAGAATGGACGCATTTTTGGTGTAAAAAGTAAAGTGAGTTTTGTTGATGTTATTGACTTGTGTGGAGTGCTAACCAGACATATTTGGTCACTGGATGACTGCAAGCTAATCGATGCTAACATGCTATTTAGGCTAGCTATGTGTACATATTGCATCATTATGCCTCATTTGTAGCTATATTTGAGCTCATTTAGTTTCCTTTAAGTCCTCTTAATGCAATTTATATCTCATGACACACTATCTGTATGTAATATGGCTTCTAATTTGTTGCGGCTCCAGACAGATTTGTTTTTGTATTTTTGGTCCAATATGGCTCTTTCAACATTTTGGGTTGCCGACCCCTGGTGTAGACAGAAAAGGGAGAATGGACGCATTTGTGGTGTAAAAAGTAAAGATAAAGAAACACCCTCAGGAAGAGGTGATTTAAGACATCCATCCTACTAGCTACTTCTGAATCACTAATCCTGGCTTCCATGGCGACAAATAAAGTAAGTTGCTTACATGTAGCATTATCACTGGAGGACGAGGAATAGCTAAACATGCTTCACTACACACCGTAGGAGGATACAACAGCTCACCGGCGTCAAAATGTAAACAAACGCCACGTGTGGATCTACACCTGACGTCCACTGTAATGATACCAAGTGCAATAGCGTATCTAGTCGATACTACTATGATTACATCGATATTTTTTATCGTCACAAAATCTTTTTTCCTTTTTTTAAAATGTACATCATGTTTATAAAGTCAGTAAATACGTCCCTGGACACATGAGGACTTTGAATATGACCAATGTATGATCCTGTAACCACTTGGTATCGGATTGGTACCTAAATGTGTGGTATCATCCAAAACTAGAGATGTCCGATATTATCGGCCGATAAAGGCTTTAAAATGTAACATCGGAAATTATCGGTATTGGTTTCAACCTCCCGATTTTCCCGGGAGACTCCCGGATTTCAGTGCCCCTCCCGAAAATCTCCCGGGGCAACCATTGTCCCGAATTTCCACCCGGACAACATTATTGGGGGCGTGCCTTGAAGGCACTGCCTTCAGCGTCCTCTACAACCTGTTGTCGCGTTCGCTTTGCCTCCATACAAACAGCGTGCCAGTACAGTCACATATATAATAATATATGCGGCTTTTACACATACTTAAGTGAATGCAAGGCATTAATGGTCAACAGCCATACAGGTCACACTGAGGGTAGCCGTATAAACAAGTTTAACACTGTTACAAATATGCGCCACACTGTGAACCCGCACCAAACAAGAATGACAAACACATTTCGGAGAACATCCGCACCGTAACACAACAGAACAAATACCCAGAACCCCTTGCAGCACAATGGGACGAAAGGACCTATTGAATTTGTAAGGTTTTATTATTATTTTTATTATTATTATTCTTTATTATTCCGCAGCTTTGCGGACTACTTTGCCGCCCTTAACATGCTTCAAAACTCACCAAATTTTACACACACATAAAAAAACGCGAACAAAACTCTTTAGTAAAAAAAAACCAAACCCCAAAACTCAAAATTGCGCTCTAGCGCCCCCTAGGAAGAAAACTGCCTCTAACTCCCAGTACGAATGTCGTAGAGATATGAAACAAAAACCCCTATGTAGGTCTCACTTAGACCTACTTTTCATTAATTAATTTCTTCGGGCAAACATCAACAGGAAGTTGTCAATTTCCACTTCAAGACAAAAAAAATTACTAAAAACAGTCACTTTTGCCTCTTTGACTTGTAATTTGACCCCCTTAAAATACTTCAAAACTCACCAAACTTTTCACACACATCAGGACTGGCGGAAATTGCGATCTAATAAAAAACCAAACCCCAAAACTCAAAATTGCACTCTAGCGCCCCCCTAGGAATAAAACACAGACAAAACTGCTCCTCGGAGGAAAACACAGACAAAACTGCTTGTAACTTCCGGTAGGAACGTCTTAGAGACATGAAACAAAAACCGCTCTGTAGGTCTCACTTAGACCTACTTTTCATTAATTAATTTCTTCGGGCAAAAATCAACAGGAAGTTGTCAATTTCCACTTCAAGACAAAAAAAATTACTAAAAACAGTCACTTTTGCCTCTTTGACCTGTAATTTGACCCCCTTACAATACTTCAAAACTCACCAAACTTTTCACACACATCAGGACTGGCGGAAATTGCGATCTGATAAAAAAAACCGAACCCCAAAACTCAAAATTGCACTCTAGCGCCCCCCTAGGAATAAAACACAGACAAAACTGCTCCTCGGAGGAAAACACAGACAAAACTGCTTGTAACTTCCGGTAGGAACGTCTTAGAGACATGAAACAAAAACCGCTCTGTAGGTCTCACTTAGACCTACTTTTCATTAATTAATTTCTTCGGGCAAAAATCAACAGGAAGTTGTCAATTTCCACTTCAAGACAAAAAAAATTACTAAAAACAGTCACTTTTGCCTCTTTGACCTGTAATTTGACCCCCTTAAAATACTTCAAAACTCACCAAACTTTTCACACACATCAGGACTGGCGGAAATTGCGATCTGATAAAAAAACCGAACCCCAAAACTCAAAATTGCACTCTAGCGCCCCCCCTAGGAATAAAACACAGACAAAACTGCTCCTCGGAGGAAAACACAGACAAAACTGCTTGTAACTTCCGGTAGGAACGTCTTAGAGACATGAAACAAAAACCGCTCTGTAGGTCTCACTTAGACCTACTTTTCATTAATTAATTTCTTCGGGCAAAAATCAACAGGAAGTTGTCAATTTCCACTTCAAGACAAAACAAATTACTAAAAACAGTCACTTTTGCCTCTTTGACCTGTAATTTGACCCCCTTAAAATACTTCAAAACTCACCAAACTTTTCACACACATCAGGACTGGCGGAAATTGCGATCTAATAAAAAAAACGAACCCCAAAACTCAAAATTGCACTCTAGCGCCCCCCTAGGAATAAAACACAGACAAAACTGCTCCTCGGAGGAAAACACAGACAAAACTGCTTGTAACTTCCGGTAGGAACGTCTTAGAGACATGAAACAAAAACCGCTATGTAGGTAGACCTACATTTCATAGATTGACATCCTTCAGCAACTAGCACCTGCCAAATATGCGGACCCGACCAACGCTGCTTGCAGCTTTAATTTTTTCTTGTTTTTGAACACGGACTTTTTGCAGTGTACACACTGCAAAAACGGCAATCTAAGTAAGATGAAATATCTCAAATAAGGGTGATTCTTGCCTATTTTCTGTCTGATAAGATAATTCTTCTCACTAAGCAGATGTTTTGTTAGAGTGTTTTACTTGTTTTAAGTGTTTTGGTCCTAAATGATCTCAGTAAGATATTACAGCTTGTTGCTGAGATTTGATGACCTATATTGAGTAAAACATGCTTGAAACTAGAATATGAACTGTTGCAAAGCTGTGTCATCAACACTCACAAGTATAAAACTACTTTTTTAAAGTCATCATTTCTTACTTCAAGCATGAAAAAAAAAATCATGATGTCATATCATTATGTCAAGATAATGGAACTAGCATTTACTTCATTTAAGAATATTTTTCAAGATATTGAGCAAAAAGGTCCTTTTTTTCCTACCAAGAAAAGTGCACTTGTTATTAGTGAGAATATACTTATTTTAAGCTATTTTTGGGTTCATTCAGTTTTGTACTCCCTCGTCCCAGGAAGAATGCTTTATAGATCTGTATCGCTCTGGAATAACCGGCCTCAAATTCTCACCGGCATTGAAAGTAAACAGGTTTTTAAAAGGAAAGTCATATTTTATCTGAGTCTTTAAATGAGTTTGCTTGTTGATGATTTTGTTTGGTTTTATATTGTGTAGTTATACTTATATGGTAATTATTATTCTGTGACTGTAATTTGTTTGCTTGTTTTCTTATTGATGCGTTTATTTTTTTCTGTATTGTGTAGTTATAATTACCGTATTTTTCGGAGTATAAGTCGCACCGGCCGAAAATGCATAATAAAGAAGGGAAAAAACCTATATAAGTCGCACTGGAGTATAATAAGTCACATTTTGGGGGGAAATGTATTTGATAAAAGCCAACACCAGGAATAGACATTTGAA
>NC_084734.1:9432033-9539533 GCF_033978785.1 Entelurus aequoreus
GTAAGAGCTAACACAACTTGTCTACTTCTCAATTGTCTCATGAACTGAACTGACTCGCCAACCCGGAAGCGGCCAGACTAATGACGCGTAGTATTTTCATATCGCCACAAGGTGTCAGTAAGAGTCTACAATCAAATGGGCATAACATTGCCCATTTGGGATTCGTTCCCAGGGATTCGAATAAAGAACCAACTCTTTTTCTTTACCATAGTGGTCTCGATAACGGGTACCGGTTCTCAAAAAGGGATTCGAGTCCGAGGACTCGGTTCTTTTCTTATCGAACAACCGGGAAAACCGGTTTCGAGCATCATCCCTAGTCTGGTGTGCCGTGGGAGATGATCTAATTTCACCTATTTGGGTTAAAAATTGTCAGGTTCAAACACTGATGACATCTATTAAACAAGACAAGAGGCAAAGAATCAAACAGGCAGAATTCAATTTAGACTCAATATTAAGGAGAAAACGTGTCGACCTGTAACCTCTTACAGTGTCACCCACTCTCTGCCAAAAGATTGTACTCCTCCTTCTTTATTTGACTTTCTCCCACCACCTGACCACAGCTGCTTCCAGAGGGAAGTGGGTCGTAAACAGCGTTGCCTTCGGTTACCGAACAGTTCAAAAGAAGAGGTCGTAAAGGGGCGGTATGGCGTAGTGGGTAGAGCGACCGTGCCAGAAACCTGAGGGTTGCAGGTTCGCTCCCCGCCTCTTGACATCCAAATCGCTGGGCAGGACACTTCACCCTTGCCCCCGGTGCCGCTCACACTGGTGAATGAATGATGAATGAATGATAGGTGGTGGTCGGAGGGTCCGTAGGCGCAAACTGGCAGCCTCGCTTCCGTCAGTCTACCCCAGGGCAGCTGTGGCTACAAATGTAGCTTACCACCACCAGGTGTGAATGAATGATGGGTTCCCACTTCTCTGTGAGCACTTTGAGTATCTAATGATAGAAAATCTAATCCATTATTATTAAAAGAGTTCCATAAAATAGTTCAAAAAGGGTTCGTAAAATACTTCAAAAAGAGTTTGTCTGGAAATTGGGCAGATCCGGCCATCTGTCCGCTTTGAAGTCACAGTGGAGTTTTACGAGCCTTCCTCCTGGTAGGCCCCAAAGACAGCTCCCGTCCCCCTGCCAGGAACTCAATATAATACAAAGCTTTTGTGATCATTTAGAAACAATTATTCTAACAAAAATATTTTTGCAAACCAGTAATTCTAGTCTGCAAATGATGTGTTGTTGTTGTTGAGTGTCGGTGCTGTCTAGAGCTCGGCAGAGTAACCGTGTAATACTCTTCCATATCAGTAAGTGGCAGCAGCTAGCTAATTGCTTTGTAAATGTCGGAAACAGCGGGAGGCAGAGTGCAGGTAAAAAGGTGTCCAATGCTTAAACCAAAAATAAACAAAAGGTGAGAGCCCCTAAGAAAAGGCATTGAAGCTTAGGGAAGGCTATGCAGAACGAAAATAAAACTGAACTGGCTACTAAGTAAACAAAAACAGAATGCTGGACGACAGCAAAGACTTACTGTGGAGCAAAGATGGCGTCCACAAAGTACATCCGAACATGACATAACAATCAACAATGTCCCCACAAAGGAGGATAAAAACAACTGAAATATTCTTGATGGCTAAAACAAAGTAAATGTGGGAAATATCACTCAAAGGAGGACATGAAACTGCTACGGGAAAATACCAAAAAAAGAGAAAAAGCCACCAAAATAGGAGCGCAAGACAAGAAGTAAAACACTACGCACAGGAAAACAGCAGAAAACTCCAAATAAGTCAGGGTGTGATGTGACAGGTGGTGACAGTACACCTACTTTGAGACAAGAGCTATAGTGATGCATGCTTGGTTATGCTTTAAAGTCATATCCAACAATTGCCACAACGACTTTTTACTGTCAACTGAGTTTAGTTGTTTAATGATTTCTGCTGGTGGTGTGCCTGCGCATTTTTTCAATGCAAAAAATGTGCCTTGACTCAAAAAAGGTTGAAAAACACTGGGATATGCAGAACGAAACTAAAACTGAACTGGCTACAAAGTAAACAAGAAACCGAATGCTGGACGACAGCAAAGACTTACTGTGGAGCAAAGACAAAGTACATCCGAACATGACATGACACTCAATAATGTCCCCACAAAGAAGGATTAAAAACAACTTAAATATTCTTGATTGCTACGACAAAGTAGATGTGGGAAATATCGCTTAAAGGAGGACATGAAACTGCTACAGGAAAATACCAAAAAAAGAGAAAAAAAGCCACCAAAATAGGAGTGCAAGACAAGAAGTAAAACACTACACACAGGAAAACAGCAAAAAGTCAGGATGTGATGTGACAGGTGGTGACAGTACACCTACTTTGAGACAAGAGCTATAGTGATGCATGCTTGGTTATGCTTTAAAGTCATATCCAACAATTGCCACAACGACTTTTTACTGTCAACTGAGTTTAGTTGTTTAATGATTTCTGCTGGTGGTGTGCCTCCGCATTTTTTTCAACGGAAAAAATATGCCTTGGCTCAAAAAAGGTTGAAAAGCACTGGGATAAAAACATGAGAAACGTCCATCTTGTTCTCCATTGTCGAGCACCACAATGGTTGCTTTTTTTACTTCTGGCTTTTCATGACGTCATGAGGAGGAAAACATTCTTCCTCGCAGGCAATTTGCCCGCCGCTTCGCGGAATAGGCTCCATATCTTAAAATAGTAACTGGAGCTTGCAGCTGTAAGTTCCATCATTTGGGGTCATTTTGGTAACCTTCTTTATATTTATATAGCGCTTTTCTCTAGTGACTCAAAGCACTTTTACATAGTGAAACCCAAAATCTAAGTGACATTTAAAGCAGTGTGGGTGGCACCGGGAGCAGGTGGGTGAAGTGTCTTGCCCAAGGACACGACGGCAGTGACTAGGATGGCGGAAGCGGGGATCGAACCTGGAACCCTCAAGTTGCTGGCACGGCCACTCTACCGACCGAGCTATACCACTTTATAATAAGAACACACTACAAAGCCATTACTAATTACTTAATTCATAACTTATGAAGCATATTTCCGACATGAATACTCATTAATATGCAGTTTAAAATAGAATAGAATAGAATATAAAGTACTTTATTGATCCCTGGGGGAAATTCAGCACCACCGTTTTCTCACAATAAACAATAAATACTTAGGTATGTTTCACATGTGAATAATATAAATACAGTCTATTATACAGCATTATTCATATGTGAATAATATAAATACAGTCTAATATACAGCATTATTCACATGTGAATAATATAAATACAGTCTATTATACAGCATTATTCACATGTGAATAATATAAATACAGTCTATTTATTATACTGCATTATTCACATGTGAATAATATAAATACAGTCTATTTATTATACAGCATTATTCACATGTGAATAATATAAATACAGTCTATTATACAGCATTATTCACATGTGAATAATATAAATACAGTCTATTATACAGCATTATTCACATGTGAATAATATAAATACAGTCTATTATACAGCATTATTCACATGTGAATAATATAAATACAGTCTATTTATTATACTGCATTATTCACATGTGAATAATATAAATACAGTCTATTATACAGCATTATTCACATGTGAATAATATAAATACAGTCTATTATACAGCATTATTCACATGTGAATAATATAAATACAGTCTATTATACTGTATAATAGACAGTATTTATATTATTCACATGTGAATAACATAAATACAGTCTATTATACAGCATTATTTACATGTGAATAACATAAATACAGTCTATTATGCAGCATTATTCACATGTGAATAATATAATTTATATTATTCACGTGTGAATAATGCTGTATAATAGACTGTATTTATATTATTCACATGTGAATAACATAAATACAGTCTATTATACAGCATTATTTACATGTGAATAACATAAATACAGTCTATTATGCAGCATTATTCACATGTGAATAACATAAATACAGTCTATTATACAGCATTATTCACATGTGAATAACATAAATACAGTCTATTATACGGCATTATTCACATGTGAATAATAAAATTTATATTATTCACGTGTGAATAATGCTGTATAATAGACTGTATTTATATTATATAAATACAGTCTATTATACAGCATTATTCACATGTGAATAATATGAATACAGTCTATTATTATACAGCATTATTCACATGTGAATATTATAAATACAGTCTATTATACAGAATTATTCACATGTGAATAATATAAATACAGTCTATTATACTGTGTAATATACAATATATTATTCACATGTGAATAACTTGTATTCTGTATTGTATTCTCTTTTTATTGACCATTTACACAACGTGACAACTTCACCGCTTTTGGCTTTCGTAAATATTAGACATTTTTATACATTTTTCAAATCTGTACCTGTACATGAACGCATCACGTCTTCAGTTCAGTTCCAAGTTGAAGATGCACGAATACGTCGTCTTTGCAGTGTGAGCTAATAACACACAAACATACTTCAGTAAAACATTTCAATCTCCCATGGATGAACACTATAACTATACTCAGCGTGTACAGCGTGACCTTTCTTGTGTTGTTGTTGTTGTTGTTGTTGTTGGAGCTCCACGTCACATCCTGATTGGAGACATCGCGCTTAAATAGCAACTCATGTTTCCCCAAACAAGACCTTCCAGTTCTCATAAGGAGTTACATTCCTCCCTAATGCAATAACCCTTGCAACCATTATTACATTATTATGCTCAACTGCTCACAAATGGCTGTCCACAGTTTTGTGTACTTTCAAGGGAATTAGACACTTCCATATTGCCTGTTCAACATTAAAAAAAATATATATACACAAAAACTGTAGAAAAAGTTAGTTGCTTGCTAGTTTGCTAGTGGCTATCTGCTAAACCAAAACGTCTCAAAGCTACCGACACGCTATCCGCTCAGCCTGCGGCTAGCGTTAGCGGCTAGCGTTAGCAACTAGCGTTAGCAACTAGCGTTAGCGGCACTATGTTTACTGTAACCAACCGGACCAAACTCACACGCATTACAAACATAGCAGCTAAAATCATCGGCCTACCCACACCCAACATTTCAGATTTAAACCACAGGCCCATCATTCGACTGGCAAACACGGTAGTCCAGGACATCACTCACCCACTACACCAATACATCATTCCACTACCACCAGGGCGCAGGTACAGAACCATCAAATTCCGGAGGGCCCGCCTCAGGAAAAGCCTGATCCCTGCAGCTATAGCCGCCCTTAACAGCAGACCTGTCTGACAAGCCTGCAAATGTGTGTTGGTCATGTATGATGTCTTTTTGTTATTTTTGTTTCGTGATGTGTAATGTCTATTGCTCAAATGTACGGCAGTGAAAATGAATTTCCCCAACGGGGACCAATAAAATCTAAAATCTAGCGTTAGCGGGTAGCTTTAGCCTTGAATTGATTAACGTGGACCCCGACTTAAACAAGTTGAAAGACTTATTGGGGTGTTACCATTTAGTGGTCAATTGTACGGAATATGTACTGCACTGTGCAATCTGCTAATAAAAGTTTCAATCAATCAATCAATCAAAGCAGCTAGCGTTAGCGGCTAACATGAACTGTGTCACTGACAAAACCAAAAATGTCTCAAAGCTACCAACATGCTATGCGCTCAACCTGCGGCTAGCGTTAGCAGCTAACTTTAGTGGGTGCACTGAAATAGTCCGTCTCACAGCTTGCCAGTCGACTTGCAGCTAGCGTCAACGGCTAATGTTAGCAGCAAAAATACTCTGTTTTTACAGCTCGCCACATGCTAGCCAGTCAACCTGCAGCTAGCACTAGCCGCTAACAGGAGCTGTGTCACTAAAAAAACAGAGCGACTGATGATATAGTCGGTCAACCTGCGGATAGTGTTAGCAGCTAACATTAGCGGTGACATTGAAATAGTCCGTCTCAGTTTCTCATAAAGTAGCCAGTCAAACTCGAGCTGATGTAAGCAGCAAACAGCTGGCATTAAAATACTCTTACATGTAAACCTGTCAACCTGCTGCTAGCGTTAGCAGCTAACATAGTGGCACTAAAATAGTTGAACACTGATACAGTTAAATAAAAGAGGAGTTAACATCTCAGTAAACAAACTAAATACTTTATAAACAACAACAACGTTCACGACACATCACCTGTGTCGTTTCCTCACCTCATTAACTCTCAGTCACAGCAGCTGATGGATGCTGTATTGAGAAAGTAAAAGCAACATCAAATAGTTTTCTCCTTCGCTGTATACTTTTAGTGTGGGGACAAGTGTCTCCAATATTGTCCACACCTGTCTCCATCAAAACACAGCTGTGCGCTCTTAAACACACGACGGGAAGCGAGGGGAAATGGCGTTAAACTAATCGCTAATCTCCGAGGGGAAATCTCCCGAGCAAAGTCCGTGTAGTTAGTCCGCCATGATAGTCAGGCCAAACACTGCTAGTGCGCATGCGCCTGACTTCGTGTTGCCTAAAATGCATTAATAAATGACGGGGTTCCGGTAACAAAAAAAATTAGACGGTATTACTAACCGTCGGGAATTTTATCGCAAATTGCGTCTCGCAGCTTCTCACAAATTATCCGGTCAACCTGCGGCTAGTGCAGGTAGCTAATGTTAGCAGCGGCACTGACTGTGTTAGTTAGTGAAGTGCTAGTCAGTCAGCCTAAGCAGCTAAAGTTAGCAGTAGCTCTAAATTATTCTCATAACTTCCAACATGCTAGTAGGTCGCCAGCGTTAGCAGGTAACATTAGATGTAGCTCTAAATAAATCGATTTAAAAAAAATATTAATTGATTCAGAATTGGAATTAATAAGAATCGCGATTCATTCGAAATACTTTTTCTTTTTTTTTGTCACCCCTGGTATACACGCAGCTAGTAATGCAAGAAGGTCTGAAATACGTTTGTTAAAAAATGTATGGTTAAAAAAAACATTTATTTTTTGTTTTAAATCGATTTAAAAAAAAAAAAAGTAATTGATTCAGAATTGGAATTAATAAGAATCGCGATTCATTCAATTTTTTTTTGTTTGACACCCCTAGTATACACGCAGCTAGTAAGCGCAATAAGGTCTAAAAAAAAAAAGCCTGTTAAAAAATGTACCCTTAAAAAAAACATTTATTTTTTGTTTTAAATGGATTTAAAAATATATATATTGATTCAGAATTGGAATTAATCAATTCAGATGTGAATTGATTTTTTTTTTCCCAGCACCGCTAATATTTAGTGAGTAATCACTATTTATTTATCTTTATCAATGAAAAGCATGGTTTTTTTGGCTCACTTTTTGCAAATGCGTCACGGTCAAATCATGCAAATATCATAACAATATCAATACGTCGCTGTTTCTCTAAGGCCTGTTAGTTCTGTTTACACCTGGCAAAAAAGATGTGCGTTAAAACTTTGGCGAACTGATCCAGAATGCAAATATAATCTAGAACCTACGTGTCAAAGTCAAGGCCCGCGGGCCACATCCGGCCCGCAAATGAATGATATATGGCCCCCAGGAGGATATCTGATTTTATTAGAACACAGCCGCCTCTATTTTTGTTGGCGCTAGGAATTTTCTAAATGGGGTCCCAGGGACCCCGTCAAGTCATAAAAATGGGGTCCCACAGTCAATTTTTGGGGTCCCACTTTTTTGTGAGCGTTTTGAAAACAAATGATAAATGTATGCATTATCCTGTTATATCTCACATTCTATATTTTGGAAAAAGGGTGTCATAAACGTTATTTCATTCATTAAAAAGAATAATACAAAATAATTTTTATGCATATGTAAATGTATTCAGTTATAAATATTTATTCACTTTCTTCATGAATCTACGGAGCCCCTAGAGCAGGGGTGTCCAAACTTTTTCCACTGAGGGCCGCACATGGAAAAATTTAAGCATGCGGGGGCCATTTTGATATTTTTCATTTTCAAACCTTAACAAAATATATGGATTTTTTTTTTTTAACCTTTAGGGCTCCCGGGGACCATAAAGGGTCTCAGTCATTAAAATGTAAAAAATAAGTCAAATTATTATTATTTTTTATTTAACGCTTACAGTAAATCTCTATATCAACTTCAGGTTGATATAAAGTTTAACAAAAAAAAAAAAAAGTTTTATGCCTTTTCTGTCAAAGACAACTTTGTTTTTTATAGTAAAACTGAAATATGCAGTATTTAGTAATTAGAGCCCTAAAAGATCAATAATGCAGGACACCATTGATTTTAATTATTTCATATTTTTGAGTATTCACAGTGAAATGTTAAATAAAATCCTACTAAATATGTTATGGATCCAAAAGGTCCCCCACTCATAAAGTGATACATTTGTATTAGTTTTTTTTTTTACTTTTAACACTTAAATTACGAGATCAACTTCAGATATATCTGTCGATTTTACGTTTGAACTATTATTTTGTTTGTTTTATGCTCTTTTGTCAAATAAAACTTTGATGTTTTTTATGGCACCCACACAATATATGCAATATTTTTTCCACATAAAACATTTTAAAGTGACATTTTTTAAGTAATAATTCATTGTAACAGAGATTTTTTGTCTTTTTTTTTTTGAGCAATGGCAAAAAATTTTTTTTAAATAAACAAAGACAAAAGGAAGAAAAAAACAGCCTGCATGGCAGCTTTGTGTCAACATTGCAACTTTTTCTCGTTAGATTTCACCTCATTCCACTTTTTTTAAATGTTTTTTTTAATTTTTGCAATACTATCAATTTTGCAATTTTTGCAGAATGTGTGGGGGGCCGGTAAACGATTAGCTGCGGGCCGCAAATGGCCCCCGGGCCGCACTTTGGAGACCTCTGCCCTAAAGGGACATGGGGGAATTTAAAAAAAAAATAATTTATTTATTTTTTTAAATTTTTTTTAGACATGTATCTCGTGTGCACAAGAAACTTTTTATAAAGTTATTTAAAAATATATTTTTAAATAAAGATTTTTTTTTTTAGACATGTATCTCGTGCGCACGAGAAACTTTCTCGTGCGCAAGAGAAACTTTTTATAAAGTTATAAAAATAAAAATGTATAACTTTTTTTTTTAGACATGTATCTCGTGCGCACGAGAAACTTTATAAAGTTATTAAAAAAAAAGTAAAATAAATTATTATTATTATTGTTATTTTTTTTTAGACATGTACCTCGTGTGCACGAGAAACTTTTTATAAAGTTATTAAAACATTTTTTTTTAAATAGACATTTTTTTAGACATGTATCTCGTGCGCACGAGAAACTTTATAAAGTTATAAAAAAAAAGTAAAATAAATTATTATTATTATTGTTTGTTTTTTTTAGACATGTACCTCGTGTGCACGAGAAACTTTTTATAAAGTTATTAAAAAAATGTTTTTTAAATAAAGACTTTTTTTTTTAGACATGTATCTCGTGCGCACGAGAAACTTTATAAAGTTATAAAAAAAAAAGTAAAATAAATTATTATTATTGTTATTTTTTTTTAGACATGTACCTCGTGTGCACGAGAAACTTTTTATAAAGTTATTAAAACATTTTTTTTTAAATAAAGACTTTTTTTTTTAGACATGTATCTCATGCGCACGAGAAACTTTATAAAGTTATAAAAAAAATGTAAAAAAAAATATTATTATTATTGTTATTTTTTTTTAGACATGTATCTCGTGTGCACGAGAAACTTTTTATAAAGTTATTAAACTTTTTTTTTTTAATAAATACTTTTTTTTTTAGACATGTATCTCGTGCGCACGAGAAACTTTATAAAGTTATAAAAAAAAAATGTAAAAAAAATTACTTTTGTTATTTTTTTTAGACATGTATCTCGTGTGCACGAGAAACTTTTTATAAAGTTATTTAAAAAAAATTTTTTAAATAGACATTTTTTTAGACATGTACAGTATCTCATGCGCACGAGAAACTTTCTCGTGCGCAAGAGAAACTTTTTATAAAGTTATAAAAATAAAAATGTATAACTTTTTTTTTTAGACATGTATCTCGTGCGCACGAGAAACTTTATAAAGTTATAAAAAAATGTAAAAAAATTATTATTATTATTGTTATTTTTTTTAGACATGTATCTCGTGTGCACGAGAAACTTTTTATAAAGTTATTTAAAAAATTTTTTTTAAATAAAGACTTTTTTTTAGACATGTATCTCGTGCGCACGAGAAACTTTATAAAGTTATAAAAAAAAATGTTAAAAAAATTATTATTACTTTTGTTATTTTTTTTTAGACATGTATCTCGTGTGCACGAGAAACTTTTTATAAAGTTATTAAAAAAACAATTTTTAAATAAAGACATTTTTTTTTAGACATGTATCTCGTGCGCACGAGAAACTTTCTCGTGCCCAAGAGAAACTTTTTATAAAGTTATAAAAATAAAAATGTATAACTTTTTTTTTAGACATGTATTTCATGCGCACGAGAAACTTTTTATAAAGTTATAAAAAAAATGTAAAAAAAAAAAAAAAAATTATTTTATTTATTTTTTTTAGACATGTATCTCGTGCGCACGAGAAACTTTCTCGTGCACACGAGATACATGTCTAAAAAAAAAAAAAATTATTACATTTTTTTTCCCCCCATGTCCCTTTAGGGGCTCCGTATGAATCTAAATTTTACCGCGTTTTTTCTATATTTTTATTGTAATATTTTCTAGAATGTGTTTGTTCTATTTTTGGCCAAAGTAAGACAAAGAAAACAATATATTTATTTTGTACTTTTAATGCCATGATTTTAGTTTCCTCCACGCGGCCCCTGAGCTAAAATGACTTTTGACACCCCCGATTCTAGAACATTCCCTTTTTTTAGTGTCAGTTCAACAAGTTCGATTTTAGGTCACAATGACCTCGGCGTCTTGTTCCCGCTATAATTATTATAAGACACGCCCTGTCAGGTAACCACGACGCCCGTCTGACACTGCAGGAATGAAGACTGAAATTCCCTCCAGGGACGTGTTCCAGTTAAATAACTCCTTGTCACTTTTTCTCATGCGTGGCTAAAAAAAAGGAAAGAAAAAGTCACAGCGGGGAATGACGGAGGAGCCTCTGTAAAGTCACACGGGGTCAACTCCAAAGAAAGTTCAAAAGCAAAAGTGTTTGTTGTGAAAGACAAACAATCCAATAGGATTTTTTTTGGGGTGCATGGGGTCGTACAAGTGTGGCGCAGCTGTGAAGGATAGTAACTCTACACGCTCAAAAAAAGGGGAAAAGAGTCGGCAGCGTTAATCAGCTGTGGTTTAGTGTTTCCTGCTGGGAACTGTGGGAGAAAATCTGCAGCTGTCAAACCAAAAATAAGAACAATAATATAACTAACCCCATGACTGTTCTCGTATTTAGTAGGGTTTTTTTTAATTAAGTTTTAACTTATTAATGTTGGCAATTTTCCTTATTTTATTGGGCACTAAATGCAGCAATACCCCTCATGTGCCGACTAAATTACACCACGTCACCTTTTACTTTGTCTTCTTATTCTCTGGCAGACCAGGCACAAAAAAAAAGTTGCGTCAGCAGGTGGTGACAGGAGTAACTTTCACCGCAAATGTTGGCGTGGGAGAAAATCTGCAGCTGTCAAACCAAAAATAAGAACAATATAACTAACCACATTACTTTTCTTGTATTTAGGAGGTAGGGTTTGAAAAAAAGGGAATTCTGGGAATTCCGGGACATTTTTTGAATATGGAAAAATGATCGTTCGAATGTCCAGGATGAGTGGAATGTGTTGAAGGTGGAATGGTTTGAATCGGTTGAAAAATGTGGAAATGGTGGAAGTTTGAAAAATGGCCAATTCATTTTGACTGGGAAAAATGTCCCGGAGGACCTGGAATTCTGGGAAATCTGGGAATTTTTCCAGTTCGAAAAACAACTTAATTTTTTGTCGTGATTAAAAGGAATGTTTGGACGGTGGAACGGTTGAAGTGGGTTGAGAAATGTAGAAGGAGTAGTCGCCAGAAAAAAGGGTCAAAAAACAGGAATTCTTGGAATTCCTGGGATTTTTTTTACTTGTAAAAATGATTGTTTGAATGTCCAGGATTTGTGGAATATGTTGAAGGTGGAATGGTTTGAACAGGTTGAAAAATGTGGAAACGGCGGAAGTTTGAAAAATGGCCAATTAATTTTGACTTGGAAAAATTACCCGGAAAACCTGGAATTCTGGGAAATCTGGGAATTTTTGGAATTTGTTAAGGGAAAGCCTGTGATTCCCGAATAGGCTGAACAGCTTGAAGTTGGAACAGTTTGAGTCGGATGAAAAATGTGAGAGTTGTGGAACTTTGAAGAATGTCTCATTGATTTCAATTGGAATTTCCCAAAAATGTCGGGAAAAGGCGGGAATTTTTTTCAAAATGATCAAAAAAACTTGAATGTTCTGAATGAGTTGAAATAGTTAGTGTTGGAATTTTTCAAATCGGTCAAAAAAAATGTTGAAGTAGTAACATTTTTAATTGAGAAATGGTATTAAGGAATTCCTGGAATTTCTGGAAAACCGGGAATTTTTCCAGTTCGAAAAACAACTTAATTTTGTGTCCTGATTAAGAGGAATGTTTGGACGCTGGAATGGTTGAAGTGGGTTGAGAAATGTAGAAAAAGTAGTCGCCAGAAAAAAGGGTCAAAAAAGGGTTTGAAAAAACGGGAATTCTGGGAATTCCTGGAATTTTTTTTTACTTGTAAAAATGATTGTTTGAATGTCCAAGATTTGTGGAATACGTTGAAGGTGGAATGGTTTGAATAGGTTGAAAAATTTGGAAACGGTGGAAGTTTGAAAAATGGCCAATTAATTTTGACTTGGAAAAATTACCCGGAAAACCTGGAATTCTGGGAAATCTGGGAATTTTTGGAATTTGTTAAGGGAAAGCCTGTGATTCCCGAATAGGCTGAACAGCTTGAAGTTGGAACAGTTTGAATCAGATGAAAAATGTGAGAGTTGTGGAACTTTGAAGAATGTCTCATTGATTTCAATTGGAATTTCCCAAAAATGTCGGGAAAAAGCGGGAATTTTTTTCAAAATGGTCAAAAAAAACTTGATTGTTCTGAATGAGTTGAAATGGTTAGTGTTGGAATTTTTCAAATCGGTCAAAAAAAATGTTGAAGTAGTAACATTTTTAATTGAGAAATGGTATTAAGGAATTCCTGGAAAACCGGGAATTTTTCCGGTTCGAAAAACAACTTAATTTTTTGTCCTGATTAAGAGGAATGTTTGGACGCTGGAACGGTTGAAGTGGGTTGAGAAATGTAGAAAAAGTAGTCGCCAGAAAAAAGGGTCAAAAAAGGGTTTGAAAAAACGGGAATTCTGGGAATTCCTGGACATTTTTTGAATATGGAAAAATTATCGGTCAAATGTCCAGGATGAGTGGAATGTGTTGAAGGTGGAATGGTTTGAATCGGTTGAAAAATGTAGTTATGGTGGAAGTTTGAAAAATGGCCAATTCATTTTGACTGGGAAAAATGACCCGGAGGACCTGGAATTCTGGGAAATCTGGAAATTTTTCCAGTTCGAAAAACAACTTAATTTTTTGTCCTGATTAAAAGGAATGTTTGGACGGTGGAACGATTGAAGTGGGTTGAGAAATGTAGAAGGAGTAGTCGCCAGAAAAAAGGGTAAAAAAAAGGGTTTGAAAAAAATGGGAATTCCTGGAATTTTTTTTAACTTAGAAAAAATATTGTTTGAATGTCCAGGATATGTGGAACATGTTGAAGGTGGAATGGTTTGAATAGGTTGAAACATTTGGAAATGGTGAAAGTTTGAAAAATGGCCAATTAATTTTGAATGGGAAAAATGTCCTGGAGAACCTGGAATTCTGGGAAATCTGGGAATTTTTGGAATTTGTCAAGGGAAAGCCCGCGATTCCTGAATAGGCTGAACAGCTTGAAGTTTTGAACAGTTTGAATCGGGTGAAAAATGTGGAAGGTAGAGCGCGCCAAAATCTGGAGAAGAAGAAGAAGAATAAATAGATGAATTTTGGTGTAGAAAACAAATTGTGTGAATGTTTTGGAGCATTCACACATTAATGAAATCCAGAGTCAAATTCATAAATGATTCACGGTTACTGATGGCAGCCATAACTTTGACGTGGCCCTCAATGAAAACCACTTTGACGTCCCTGCTCTAAAGAGTTCCCTGGGCCGGTTCCACAGAGTTCTTCCTCTCCCCCTTACTCATTTACACTCCTCATCTATTACTAATAGCCTTTTTTTCTAGGTGCATTCCACTTCCCCTGCAGAACCCAGCGTTGCATAATTAAGGCCCGCATTTGGCGTGCGGTCTGAAGGATTAGTGGCGATTAAAGTCAGTGCCAAGGTGGGACAAGAGGCAGGTGAGTGGGCCCAGCAGGACGTGAAGCAGGACATGAGTGGGGGTGACAGGGGAGCACCGGCCTCCGTACACTGCTTCACCCCAGGAACATGGTGTCTTTGCAGACATGAACATGGTGTCCCCGCAGACGTGAACATGGTGTCCCCGCAGACATGAACATGGTGTCCCCGCAGACTTGAACATGGTGTCCCCGCAGACTTGAACATGGTGTCCCCGCAGACTTGAACATGGTGTCCCCGCAGACTTGAACATGGTGTCCCCGCAGACTTGAACATGGTGTCCCCGCAGACTTGAACATGGTGTCCCCGCAGACATGAACATGGTGTCTCTGCAGACATGAACATGGTGTCCCCGCAGACTTGAACATGGTGTCCCCGCAGACTTGAACATGGTGTCTCTGCAGACATGAACATGGTGTCCCTGCAGACATGAACATGGTGTCCCTGCAGACATGAACATGGTGTCCCCGCAGACTTGAACATGGTGTCCCCGCAGACTTGAACATGGTGTCCCCGCAGACTTGAACATGGTGTCCCCGCAGACTTGAACATGGTGTCCCCGCAGACTTGAACATGGTGTCCCCGCAGACATGAACATGGTGTCCCCGCAGACTTGAACATGGTGTCCCCGCAGACATGAACATGGTGTCTCTGCAGACATGAACATGGTGTCCCTGCAGACAGGAACATGGTGTCCCCGCAGACATGAACATGGTGTCTCTGCAGACATGAACATGGTGTCCCTGCAGACTTGAACATGGTGTCCCCGCAGACTTGAACATGGTGTCCCCGCAGACTTGAACATGGTGTCCCCGCAGACTTGAACATGGTGTCTCTGCAGACATGAACATGGTGTCCCTGCAGACATGAACATGGTGTCCCTGCAGACAGGAACATGGTGTCCCCGCAGACATGAACATGGTGTCTCTGCAGACATGAACATGGTGTCCCTGCAGACATGAACATGGTGTCCCCGCAGACATGAACATGGTGTCTCTGCAGACATGAACATGGTGTCTCTGCAGACGTGAACATGGTGTCCCTGCAGACGTGAACATGGTGTCCCCGCAGACAGGAACATGGTGTCCCCGCAGACATGAACATGGTGTCCCTGCAGACATGAACATGGTGTCTCTGCAGACATGAACATGGTGTCCCTGCAGACATGAACATGGTGTCCCTGCAGACATGAACATGGTGTCTCTGCAGACATGAACATGGTGTCCCTGCAGACAGGAACATGGTGTCCCTGCAGACATGAACATGGTGTCTCTGCAGACATGAACATGGTGTCTCTGCAGACATGAACATGGTGTCCCTGCAGACATGAACATGGTGTCTCTGCAGACATGAACATGGTGTCCCTGCAGACAGGAACATGGTGTCCCTGCAGACATGTCAGCTATCTCGCATGGCTGGAGTGAGTTTGCTTTAACTTGAGTAAGACATGCAAACTCTGGCCTGGTTCCTGGACGTACTCAACTATTTCTATTCTCAGAAGCCGTGAATGAGGATGGCTGTTCTCTCTCCCCTTGACATCCTGAGGAAAGCCTTTTTTTTTTTTTACTTCCCTGTTTACCCGCCATCAGAAGCGTCGTCGGCGCGCCAGCAATAGCGAGATCTGACCCTCGAGGTCGTTCTCGGACAGGAGCTAAGAAAACACGCCTATGAAAAACATCCACTTTCACGTTTCTGTGGTCGACTCCAGGAATGTCCTTTTAAAAACGTTGCTGAAAGTATTAATATAAATGCTTAATTAATAATAACCTGATCATGGTCATTAGAAGGGTAACAACAAGTGTTGTCCCCATACCAATATTTTGGTATATTTTGATACTTTTCTAAATAAAGGGGACCGCGAAAAAATGTCATTGTCTGTATTTTAACAAACAATCTTAGGGTACATGAAACTTTTGTTTATTATTGTAATTTAGTCCTTAAATAAAATAGTCAACTTGTCTTTTAGTAGTAAGTAAACAAACAAAGACTCCTAATTAGTCTGCTGACGTATGCAGTAACATATTGTGTCATTTATTCACCTATTATTTTGTACACATTATGAGGGACAAACTGTAAACATTGATTATTAATCTACTTGTTCATTTACTGTTAATATCTGCTTATTTTCTGTTCTATCTACACTTCTGTTAAAATGTAATAATCACTTATCAGTGTTTCCCATAAACTGCCAAGATACTTGTGGCGGTGGGGGCGTGGCTATGGGCGTGGTCACCATGACATCAACGAGTAATTTGCATAATTCACTACAATGATATGATTTTCTCTAAAAAGGCTCAAAAAATGTATACTTACTAATTAATAAAAACAGTTTTGTTTTAAACGTCCATCCATCCATTTTACAATATAATTACAACACTTTATGTACATATTTATATACAGATTTAAACAATAAGTTATTCACTGAAATATATTTATTAATTGTGGTTCTTACAAAAAAATATATCTTATAAAATATAAAAGCTAAAATGTCTCTTAAAGCTCTGCCCCTTTAATTAGTGCATACTAAATAATTTAACTTTAGCCTACTACTACAACCATATTATTTACCAGCAACATAAAGTGAAACAGAGGCAGAGGTGTCCTGCCACAGTCAGTAACAAATAAACAGAAAACAGTAGTGGTCAAATACAAATAAGGCAACAAGAGAAGTATCCTACACTTCTCTTTTGTAAAGTAAATCTGAACAGCCGATTTGGGCATCTGCATCAACTATATGATTTGCCTGAGAAGCTGGACAGGACAAAAATAAAAAAAAAAATAAAAAATATTTGTGGCGGACATAATTCTTTCGTGGCGGGCCGCCACAAATAAATTAATGTGTGGGAAACACTGCTTATTCTTCTCTTGTTTGATACTTTACATTAGTTTTGGATTATACCACACATTTAAGCATCGATCCGATACCAAGTAGCTACAGAATCATACATTGGTCATAGTTTAAGTCATCATGTGTCCAGGGACGTATTTCATGAGATTATAAACATAATATAAAAAAAATTTTAAACAAAAAAAGATTTTGTGATGCTAAAAAATATCGATGTATTCATAGTAGTAACGACTAGATACGCTCCTGTTCTTGGTATCATTACAGTGGATGTCGGGTGTAGATCCACCCATGGCGTTTGTTTACATTGTGACGCCGGTGAGCTATTGTATCCTCCTACGGTGCATGTTGAGCTATTCCTCATCCTCCAGTGATAATGGTACTTGTAAGAAACGTACTTCATTTGTCGCCATGGAGGCGAGGATTAGTGTGTTAGAAGTAGCTAAAACACTACCGACTTTATCTTTACTTTTTAGGCCAAAATGCGTCCATTCTCCCTTTTCTGTCTACACACTGTGTCTGCTTGTAAGTACTCTGTGTGTGTGCGCTGCCGAACACGCTCCTCTGCTGGTAAAACAGTCACGACTTGACGACGAGTGCCAAGAGTGTGCAGAGCAGTAATCGGAGCAAAGGGTGGCTATTTTGAAGAAACTAGAATATAAAACATGTTTTCACTTGTTTCCCATAACTCCACGTGTTCATTCATAGTTTAGATGTGACAATCTACAATGTAAATAGTCATGAAAATAAAGAAAAGGCATTGAATGAGGAGAAGGTGTGTCCAAACTTTTGGCCTGTACTGTATTTGAGGCGGGGGTCTTGGGTTAAGGCCGCCCTGCAGAGGGGTCCTGACTTCATTCCCTAATTGTGCCTCATTACATCAAGGCCTGTGGACTATCGGGGGCGACGAGACTTGACCAAGTGGAAGAAGTTGGGAATACCCCCGGTCATGGAGTTAGGACGACAGAATAGCGAGCTTGTTATCCCCGCACATGTGATCTTATAATCGTGATTGACCCACTTCAAAAAAACGAATGAAAGTACATGGGCGCCACAATGGATGCTTTGTTGGGCGTGCTAAGCTGCTTATTACTGTAAACAGGTCAACCTGATGCGTGAGGTCTCAGTCGTGCCTGGTGCCGGCCTTCGCCCGACTTCAATGGCGTGATTTAATCCCACCGTTTCTGAGAAAGTTACAGTCGGGGCGGAGGTACGGTATAGGTTTAGTCCCTCGGTTGTTTGGGGTCAGCCGCTACTCTGTCTTCAGGGCGAGGGTTGAAATGTCTGGGACCTTCTCAGAGTTACTGAGGGAGCAACTTCAGCTTTTTCCTGCTCTGACCAGAACACAGAAGAAGTCTGCCCCCTACTGGTTAAAATAGCAACTGCACAAAACAAAATAGGTACCATGAGAGGAATATCTAAAGACAGTGAAGTCTGGCTCCTAATTTGATGAAAAATGTGCACATTTTAAACCACCGCAATTGTATTTTTTATCATGAAAAACGTCTTACCTAAAAATATAAAGTAATTGTATTCGTGATCTGTAAAATGAAAGTACTGGACTATTTAATGAAAAGCTTGCAATGCCGTTTTGGAAAGTTTTGCACCCCTAAAAAGAACAAAAGTGACTTGTTTTAAGGGGGGAAATGGTTCATTCTAATTCCAATTCTTAAATGCAAATCAAATTTCTGGGCCATTTTTTCTATTTTAATTTCTGAAAGAAAAGTTGGAAAACTATTTAATGGGACTTTTTTAAAAGGACAATAGGACTCCTGCTGATAAAAAGATGTTAGCGTTATGCTAAAAACATGCTAAACGCAAAGGAAGAGCTAAAATACTGCTTCCGGTTCATTTTGTCATCACACACGCATTCGATTTTTGTGTTTATCTGGAAAAATACAAATCCATAAAAAGAAAACAGCACAAAATCCAATTTTATGGCAATATTTGAATGAAAATCAACCCTTTTTTTTGTTTGTTTTAAAATCTGCCATACTGTACATACAAAACCCAAAAGCAGCGAAGTTGTCACGTTGTGTAAATGGTAAATAAAAAGAGAATACAATGATTTGCAAATCCGATGTCCACAGTTTCCAAAAACAATTTGAAATGTGGACTCATCAGACCACAGAACACTTTTCCACTTTGCATCAGTCCATCTTAGATGAGCTTGGGCCCAGCGAAGCGAAGCGTTTCTGGGTGTTGTTGATAAACGGCTTTGGCTTTGGTTTTAACTTGCACTTACAGATGTAGCGACCAACTGTAGTTACTGACAGTGGTTTTCTGAAGTGTTCCTGGGCGCATGTGGTGATATCCTTTACACACTGATGTCGCTTTTTGATGCAGTACCACCTGAGGGATGGAAGGTCACGGGCATTCAATGTTACATGCAGTGATTTCTCCAGATTCTCTGAACCTTTTGATGATATTACGGAGCGTAGATGGTGAAATCCCTAAATTCCTTGCAATAGCTGGTTGAGAAATGTTGTTATTAAACTGTTCAACAATTTGCTCACGCATTTGTTGACAAAGTGGTGACCCTCGCCCCGTCCTTGTTTGTGAATGACTGAGCATTTCATGGGAGCTGCTTTTATACCCAATCATGGCACCCACCTGTTCCCAATTTGCCTGTTCACCCGTGGGATGTTCCAAATAAGTGTTCGATGAGCATTCCTCAACTTTCTCAGTCTTTTTTGCCACTCGTGCCAGCTCTTTTGAAACATGTTGCAGGCATCAAATTCCAAATGAGCTAATATTTGCAAAAAAACAATGAAGTTTTCCAGTTCCAACGTGAAATATCTTGTCTTTGCAGTCAATTCAATTGAATATAAGCTGAAAAGGATTTGCAAATCATTGTATTCTCTTTTTATTTACCATTTCCACAACGTGACAACTTCACTGCTTTTGGCTTTTGTACACAAATGATCGGGTTGGCTCCAAAGTGTTTTGATTGATTGATTATAAATTGTCTCTTCAAGATATACTAATAATTGTTTTGTCCTGCGTCAATGTGAGCAGCTGCCCAACATGTTTGGCGCCCTGAGCTCTACCATCATGTCTCTGATGATTGGCTCCTACGCCTCGTCTGCTGTCACCTTCCCTGGAGTCAAGGTAACTTTTTTTAAACCAACATACAAATAAACTGTAACGCTCAGGTTTGAATAATAATGTTTAAAAGACGTCACCTAATGCAGTGGTCCCCAACCTTTTTGTAGCTGCGGACCGGTCAACGCTTGAAAATTTGTCCCACGGACCGGGGGCGGGGGGGTATGGGGTGTATTTTAAAAAAAAAATAACAAAATTTTTTTTTTTTTTTTACATAAATAAATACAATCATGTGTGCTTACGGACTGTATCCCTGCAGACTGTATTGATCTATATTGATATATAAAGTATATATTGTGTTTTTTATAGGGATGTCTGATAATGGCTTTTTGCCGATATCCGATATGCCGATATTGTCCAACTCTTTAATTACCGATACCAATATCAACCGATACCGATATCAACCGATATATACAGTCGTGGAATTAACACATTATTATGCCTAATTTGGACAACCAGGTATGGTGAAGATAAGGTACTTTTTTAAAAAAAATGAATAAAATAAAATAAGATAAATAAATTAAAAACAATATTCTTGAATAAAAAAGAAAGTAAAACAATATAAAAACAGTTACATAGAAACTAGTAATTAATGAAAATTTGTAAAATTAACTGTTAAAGGTTAGTACTATTAGTGGACCAGCAGCACGCACAATCATGTGTGGTTACGGACTGTATCCCTTGCAGACTGTATTGATATATATTGATATATAATGTAGGAAGCAGAATATTAATAACAGAAAGAATGACTGTAAATGGGGGAGGGAGGTTTTTTGGGTTGGTGCACTAATTGTAAGTGTATCTTGTGTTTTTTATGTGGATTTAATAAAAAAAACAACAAAAAAACGATACTGATAATAAAAAAAACGATACCGATAATTTCCGATATTACATTTTAACGCATTTATCAGCCGATAATATCGGCAGACCGATATTATCGGACATCTCTAGTTTTTTATGTTGATTTCATTAAAAAAAAAAAAAAAAAATTTTTTTTTTAATTCTTGTGCGGCCCGGTACCAATTGGTCCCGGTGGTTGTGGACCACTGACCTAATGCCTAGCGTGTTATGATTGTACACTTTTGTGTGTCTCCAGATGATCTACGACAGGGGCGTATCCTTCCAGGTGATCATGTGGGTCTGGGCGGGCCTCGCCGCGTTTGTCTTCGCCAACTGCTTCATTAATTGGCCCAAGGAAGGCTTCCCCACACCTGAAGAGGTGGACTACAGGTCAGCGTGGCGGCCAAATATGCGTTGGCCTCCGAATACGTGCCTGATCGTCTCCTCTTTGTGTGGGTTCCAGCAAGATCCTCACACTGCAAGAAGTGCCGTCAACAGACCAGAAAGTGGTCGGAGAGAGACTCAAGGAAAAGAATGGCGACGTCCAACATTCCACGGAGAAACTTCCTAATGGCGGCAATGTTGCAAGCAGTAAGTGACAAACACTCACAAATAACTCTTTACTCCGGACGCCATCACCTTGTATTAATTAGTTGCCACTACACTGCGAAAACTGCAATCTAAGTAAGATGAAATATCTCAAATAAGGGTGATATTTGCTTATTTTCTGTCTGATAAGATAATTTAATTGACCCCACCAATGTGATGCTCCAGAAACTCAATCTGCTCAAAGGAAGGTCAGTTTTGTAGCTTCTGTAACGAGCTAAAGTGTTTTCAGATGTGTGAACAGGATTGCACAAGGGTTTTCTAATCATCAATTAGCCTTCTGAGCCAATGAGCAAACACATTGTACCATTAGAACACTGGAGTGATAGTTGCTGGAAATGGGCCTCTATTGAGTAAAACATGCTTGAAACTAGAATATCAAGTGTTGCAAAGCTGTGTCCTCAACACTCACAAGTATAAAACTACTTTTTTTAAAGTCATCATTTGTTATTTCAAGCATGAAAAAAAAAACAGTTAACATGTGACATTTCAAACAATTTTTAACAGAAATAGTTCATGCACATTCAGATAAATTCTTCAAAATGACAATTTAAAAAAATGTTGGCCGGGCCCCGGCTGTAAATATGCGCACTAATTGACTGAAAGAGCACGCACTTGGCGCGATGATGTCATGTTATCCATGGAAAAATGCATTTTTAGACAATATGATTTGCCTGAGCGGCTAGGAGACGATATCCGAGTGGATATCATTAAGTCAAGATAATGGCACTAGCATTTACTTAATGTAAGATTATTTTTCAACATATTGAGCAAAAAGGTCTTTTTTTTCTACCAAGAAAAGTGCACTTGTTATTAGTGAGAATATACTTATTTTAAGCTATTTTTGGGTTCATTGAGGTTAGCTAATTTTACTGGTTTTGGAAAGTCTTGACAAGCCGAATTTTCTTGTTCTATTGGCAGATAATTTTGCTTAGTTCAAGTAAAATACCCCTCATTTTGGTTGTTTTTTTTCTTGTTTTTGAACACTGACTTTTTGCAGTGTAGGGTTGTCCTCATACCAATAGTTTGGTACAACGCAAAAAGTCAGTGTTCAAAAAGTTTGGAAATTGTGGAAGTTTGAAAAATGGCCAATTCATTTTTATAGTCTTTGGTATGACTCGGCCGGGGTTTGAACTCACAACCTACCCATCTCAGGGCGGACACTCTAACAATGTCCCGGAAAACCTGGAATTTTGGGAAATCTGTGAATTTTTTAGAATTTGTCAAGGGAAAAGACCGCAATTCCCGAATATGCTGAACAGTTTGAAGTTGGAACAGTTTGAATCGGGTGAAAAATGTGGAAGTTTGAAAAATGGCCCATTCATTTTGAATGGGAAACGTCCCCGGGAATAATTTTTGGGGATTTAACCCCCAATTCCAACCCTTGATGCTGAGTGCCAAAAAATGGGTACCATTTTTATAGTTTTTGGTATGACTTGGCCGGGGTTTGAACTCACAACCTACCCATCTCAGGGCGGACACTCTAACAATGTCCCGGAAAACCTAGAATTTTGGGAAATCTGTGAATTTTTTGGAATTTGTCAAGGGAAAAGACCGCAATTCCCGAATATGCTGAACAGTTTGAAGTTGGAACAGTTTGAATCGGGTGAAAAATGTGGAAATTGTGGAAGTTTGAAAAATGGCCAATTCATTTTGAATGGGAAACGCACCCGGGAATAATTTTTGGTGATTTAACCCCCAATTCCAACCCTTGATGCTGAGTGCCAAGCAGGGAGGTAATGGCTCCCATTTTTATAGTCTTTGGTATGACTCGGCCGGGATTTGAACTCACGACCTACCCATCTCAAGGCGGACACTCTAACAATGTCCCGGAAAACCTGGAATTTGGGGAAATCTGGGAATTTTTGGAAGTTGTCAAGGGAACGACCGCGATTCCCGAATAGGCTGAACAGTTTGAAGTTGGAACGGTTTGAATCGGGTGAAAAATTTGGAAATTGTGGAAGTTTGAAAAATGACCAATTCATTTTTATAGTCTTTGGTATGACTCGGCCGGGGTTTGAACTCACGACCTACCCATCTCAGGACGGACACTCTAACAATGTCCCGGAAAACCTGGAATTTTGGGAAATCTGTGAATTTTTTAGAATTTGTCAAGAAAAAGACAGTGATTCCCGAATAGGCTGAACAGTTTGAAGTTGGAACGGTTTGAATTGGGTGAAAAATGTGGAAGTTTGAAAAATGGCCAATTTATTTTGAATGGGAAACGCACTCGGGAATAATTTTTGGTGATTTAACCCCCAATTCCAGCCCTTGATGCTGAATGCCAAGCAGGGAGGTAATGGGTCCCATTTTTATAGTCTTTGGTATGACTCGGCCGGGGTTTGAACTCACAACCTACCCATCTCAGGGAGGACACTCTAACAATGTCCCGGAAAACCTGGAATTTGGCGAAATCTGGGAATTTTTGGAATTTGACAAGGGAAAGACCGCAACTCCTGAATAGGCTGAACAGTTTGAAGTTGGAACGGTTTGAATCGGGTGGAAATTGTGAAAGTTGTGGAAGTTTGAAAAATGGCCAATTCATTTTTATAGTCTTCGGTATGACTCGGCCGGGGTTTGAACTCACAACCTACCCATCTCAGGGCGGACACTCTAACAATGTCCCGGAAAACCTGGAATTTTGGGAAATCTGGGAATTTGTCAAGGGAAAGACCGCGATATAAAACTACTTTTTTAAAGTAATAATTTCTTATTTCAAGAATGGAAAAAAAAAACATTTAACATGTGACATTTCAAACAATTTTTGAACATAAATAGTTCATGCACATTCAGATAAATTCTTCAAAATGACAATTAAAAAAAATGTTGGCCGGGGGGCCGGGCTGTATATATGCGCACTAATTGACTGAAAGAGCACGCACTTGGCGCGATGATGTCATGTTATCCATGGAAAAATGCATTTTTAGACCATAAGATTTGCCTTTCCATTTGTTGCCTTTCCATTAAGAACAATACATTAGTTTTTAGTGTAAGTTTGCTGGTTTCAAGAAATGTAATGCAGAGCGGATATCATTATGTCACGATAATGGCACTAGCATTTACTTAAAGGCCTACTGAAAGCCACTACTAGCGACCACGCAGTCTGATAGTTTATATATCAATGATGAAATCTTAACATTGCAACACATGCCAATACTTATAAAGTGACATTTTAAATTCCCCGGGAAACTTCCGGCTGAGAACGTCTAGGTATGATGACGTTTGCGCGTGACGTCGATGGTTGAAGCAGAAGTATGTTTGCATCGCAAAATTCCACAGTATTCTGGACATCTGTGTTGGTGAATCTTTTGCAATTTGTTTAATGAACAATGGAGGCTGCAAAGAAGAAAGCTGTAGGTGGGATCGGTGTATTAGCGGCTGGCTGCAGCAACACAACCAGGAGGACTTTGACTTGGATAGCAGACGCGCTATCCGACGCTAGCCGCCGACCGCATCGATGATCGGGTGAAGTCCTTCGTCGCTCCGTCGATCGCTGGAACGCAGGTGAGCACGGGTGTTGATGAGCAGATGAGGGCTGGCTGGTGTAGGTGGATAGCTAATGTTTTTAGGTCCCGTTGTTAAGTTAGCTTCAATGGCGTCGTTAGCAACAGCATTGTTAAGCTTCGCCAGGCTGGAAAGCATTAACCGTGTAGTTACATGTCCATGGTTTAATAGTATTGTTGATCTTCTGTCTATCCTTCCAGTCAGGGATTTATTTATTTTGTTTCTATCTGCAGTTAAGCCCGATGCTATCACGTTAGCTCCGTAGCTAAAGTGCTTCGCCAATGTATTGTCGTGGAGATAAAAGTCACTGTGAATGTCCATTTCGCGTTCTCGACTCTCATTTTCAAGAGGATATAGTATCCGAGGTGGTTTAAAATACAAATCCGTGATCCACAATAGAAAAAGGAGAGAGTGTGGAATCCAATGAGCCAGCTTGTACCTAAGTTAGGGTCAGAGCGAAAAAAATATACGTCCTGCACTGCACTCTAGTCCTTCACTCTCACGTTCCTCATCCACAAATCTTTCATCCTCGCTCAAATTAATAGGGTAATCGTCGTAATCGCTCTCGCTGCTGGTGTAAACAACGGGGAAATGTGAGGAGCCTTTCAACCTGTGACGTCACGCTACTTCCGGTACAGGCAAGGCTTTTTTTTATCAGCGACCAAAAGTTGCAAACTTTATCGTCGATGTTCTCTACTAAATCCTTTCAGCAAAAATATGGCAATATCGCGAAATGATCAAGTATGACACATAGAATGGATCTGCTATCCCCGTTTAAATTTAAAAAATTCATTTCAGTAGGCCTTTAATGTAAGAATATTTTTCAAGATATTGAGCAAAAAGTTCTCTTGCACTTGTTATTAGTGAGAATATACTTATTTTAAGGTATTTTTGGGTTCATTGAGGTTAGCTAATTTGACTTGTTTTGGAAAGTCTCGACAAGCCGAATTTTCTTGTTCTATTGGCAGATAATTTTGCTTAGTTCAAGTAAAATTCCCCTCATTTTTGTATTTTTTTTTTCTTGTTTTTGAACACTGACTTTTTGCAGTGTAGGGTTGTCCTCATACCAATAGTTTGGTACAACGCAAAAAGTCAGTGTTCAAAAACAAGAAGAAAAAAAATACAAAAATGGGGGGTATTTTATATGAACTAAGCAAAATTATCTGCCAATAGAACAAGAAAATTCGGCTTGTCGAGACTTTCCAAAACAAGTCAAATTAGCTAACCTCAATGAACCCAAAAATAGCTTAAAATAAGTATATTCTCACTAACAAGTGCACTTTTCTTGGTAGAAAAAAAAAGAGACCTTTTTGCTCAATATGTTGAAAAATATTCTTAAATGAAGTAAATGCTAGTGCCATTATCTTAACATAATGATATGCTCTCGGCATCATGATTTTTTTTTTTTTTCATGCTTGAAGTAAGAAATTATTACTTTAAAAAAGTAGTTTTATACTTGTGAGTGTTGATGACACAGCTTTGCAACAGTTCATATTCTAGTTTCAAGCATGTTTTACTCAATATAGGTCATCAAATCTCAGCAACAAGATGTAATATCTTACTGAGATCATTTAGGACCAAAACACTTAAAACAAGTAAAACACTCTAACATAAAATCTGCCTAGTGAGAAGAATTATCTTATCAGACAGAAAATAAGCAAATGTCACCCTTATTTGAGATATTTCATCTTACTTAGATTGCAGTTTTTGCAGTTTACCGGTACCAAAATGTTTTTCGATACTTTTCTAAATAAGGCGGACCGCAAAAAAATGTCATTATTGGCTTTATTTGAACAAAAAATCTTAGTGTACATGAAACATATGTTTATTATTGTCATTTAGTCCTTAAATAAAATAGTGAACATACTAGACAACTTGTCTTTTAGTAGTAAGTAAACAAACTTTTAGTAGTAAGTAAACAAACAAAGACTCCTAATTAGTCTGCAGTAACATATTGTGTCATTTATACACCTATTATTTGGGACGGCGTGGCGAAGTTGGTAGAGTGGCTGTGCCAGCAATCGGAGTGTTGCTGGTTACTGGGGTTCAATTCCCACCTTCTACCTTCCTAGTCACGTCCGTTGTGTCCTTGGGCAAGACACTTCACCCTTTGCCTCTGATGGCTGCTGGTTAGCGCCTTGCATGGCAGCTCCCGCCATCAGTGTGTGAATGTGTGTGTGAATGGGTAAATGTGGAAATACTGTCAAAACGCTTTGAGTACCTTGAAGGTAGAAAAGCGCTATACAAGTATTTATCATTTATTTATTTATTTTGTCAACATTATAAAGGACAAACTGTAAAAATTAATTATTAATCCACTTGTTCATTTACTGTTAATATCTGCTTATTTTCTGTTTTAACATGTTCTATCTACACTTCTGTTAAAATGTAATAATCACTTATTCTTCTCTTCTTTGATACTTGACATTAGTTTTGGACGATACCACACATGGATCCGATACCAAGTAGTTACAGGATCATACATTGGTCATATTCAAAGTCCTCATGTGTCCAGGGGACGTATTTACTGACTTTATAAACATATGAATTTCAAAAAAGGGAAAAAAGATTTTGTGTTGATAAAAAACATCGACGTAATCATAGTAGTATCGACTAGATACGCCCTTGTACTTTACCATGAATAGATTAGCGTGGACCCCGACTTAAACAAGTTGAAAAACTTATTCGTGTGTTGCCATTTAGTGGTCAATTGTACAGAATATGTACTGTACTGTGCAACCTACTAATAAAAGTCTCAATCAATACTTGGTATGATTACAGTGGATGTCATGATGGCGTTTGTTTACATTGTGACGCCGGTGAGCTATTGTATCCTCCTACGGTGTGTAGTGAAGCATGTTTAGCTATTCCTCGTCCTCCAGTGATAATAATACTTGTAAAAACTTAACTTTGTCGCCATGGAGGCGAGGATTAGTGATTTAGAAGTAGCTCAAACAATGCCGACTGTTTCAGGGTTATAACTTCACCTTTATCTTTACTTTTTACACCAAAATGCGTCCGTTCTCCCTTTTCGGTCTACACACTGTGTCCGCATGCGACCCCCGGGCCTTAATTTACCCAGGTCTGGTCTGGTTAAGTAGCTTCTTCTTACCATGAATTGATTAAAGGCCTACTGAAATGAATTTTTTTTATTTAAACGGGAATAGCAGATCCATTCTATGTGTCGTAATTGATCATTTCGCGATATTGCCATATTTTTGCTGAAAGGATTTAGTAGAGAAAATCGACGATAAAGTTCGCAACTTTTGCTCGCTGATTAAAAAAAAACCTTGCCCCTACCGGAAGTAGCGTGACGTCACGAGCGGTAGTGCTGCTCACAATTCCCCGTTGTTTACAATGGAGCGAGATATATTAGGAGCGAGAAAGTAACGATTACCCCATTAATTTGAGCGAGGATGAAAGATTCGTGGATGAGGAACGTTAGAGTGACGGACTAGAATGCAGTTCAAGAGATATCTTTTTTCGCTCTGACCGTAACTTAGGTACAAGCTGGCTCATTGGAATCCACACTCTCTCCTTTTTCTATTATGGATCACGGATTTGTATTTTAAACCACCTCGGATACTATATCCTCTTGAAAATGAGAGTCGAGAAGGCGAAATGGACATTCACAGTGACTTTTATCTCCACGACAATACATCGACGAAGCTCTTTAGCATGAGCTAACGTGATAGCATCTGTCTCAAATGCAGATAGAAACAAAATAAATAAATCCCTGACTGGAAGGATAGACAGAAGATCAACAATACTACTATCAGGAGACACCGAACCAAACACTGGACATGTAAATACACGGTTAATGTGTATTCGACGCCTGTCGAAGCCTAGCAATGCTGTTGCTAACGACGCTAACTTAACAACGGGACCTCGTCAGAGCTATGATAAAAACATTAGCGCTCCACCTACGCCAGCTAGCCCTCCTCCGCTCATCAACACCCGTGCTCACCTGCGTTCCAGCGATCGAGGAAGTCAAGGTGAGGTTGCCGGCGCTAGTGTCTGCTATCCAACAAAGTCCTCCTTGTTGTGTTGCTGCAGCCAGCCGCTAATACACCGATCCCACCTACAACATTCTTCTTTGCAGCCTCCATCGTTCATTAAACAAATTGCAAAAGATTCACCAACACAGATGTCCAGAATACTGTGGAATTTTGTCGAAGAAAACAGAGCTCTGTGTATTGTGTCCAAAAGGGTCCAAACACTTCCGTGGACCTCGCGACGTCACGCGCATACGTCATCCTCCAAAGGCGTTTTCAACCGGAAGTTCCCCGGGAAATTTAAAATGTCACTTTATAAGTTAACCCGGCCGTATTGGCATGTGTTGCAATGTTAAGATTTCATCATTGATATATAAACTATCAGACTGCGTGGTCGCTAGTAGTGGCTTTCAGTAGGCCTTTAACGTGGACCCCGACTTAGACAAGTTGAAAAACTTATTGGGGTGTTACCATTTAGTGGTCAATTGTACGGAATATGTACTGTACTGTTTCAATCAATCAATCAATTCTTACCCAATTCCAGACCAACCCTGTTATGCAATATCGTTCCAAGGACCAGAACCGTGTTCGTCTCTTGCTGCGTTTGATACTAAGTGGATAATGAATATCATCTTCTCCCAAGACGCCGTCCCCTTCCGCCGGTCCGTCTTCTCCCCCATCTTCTTGTGGAGTCTGGTGACCATGGGCATGTCCCAGCTGAGGATCATCTTCTTCATGGGCGCCATGAACAAGATGCTGGAGTTCATGGTGACGCACGGCCAGGAGCACCGTGAGCGTCTCACCACTCTCTCACACTACCAAAAAAAAAAAGTCTCCTCTTTTCCCAACAAAGTCCTCTTTTTTTCCTCCCCTTTTAGTTTCCGAAGAGTTGGTGGTTGAGAGCGCAGAGAAAGGTCAGCAGGCATTTCCGTGAAGTGAATTCTTCGTTTTATTTACCTTTCCTGTGGGTTTGTTTCCCAGTGAGCTTCTACTCGTCCATCTTCGGCACCCTGCAGCTGCTGTGCTTGGTGACGTGTCCTCTCATCGGTTACATCATGGACTGGAAGATGAAGGAGTGCGAGGAGGAGAAACCCTTGTCATCGGCCGTGGAAAAGAGGTAGGGGGACGTTTGGGGGGTAAACACACATGCAAGGAGTTTGATGTCCTTGTGGTGACCTCATCAGCCAGCCCGGCGGGCCCACGCGTGACCGTAAGATCCAGAAGGTGACCAACGCCATGAGGGCCTTCGTCCTCACCAACGTGCTCCTCATCGCTTTCGGCTGCTGCTCCCTCATAGACAGCCTGCCGCTACAGGTGGAGCAGTCAAACACGCTCAGGTGTATATGTGGGAGGAGCTAAGCCCGTTGTCCCCCCCTGCTAGATCCTGACCTTCATCCTTCACACGATGGTCCGAGGCTTCATCCACTCCTGCTGCGGAGGACTTTATGCTGCCGTGTGAGTATTTTACAGTCAAACTGGTTTCATTTCAGGGCTGTTCTTAAAGTCTTGATTGTGTGAACGCTCCAAACATTCACACATGCTTTTCTACACCAAAATGCATCTATTTATTCTTCTTCTTCAGATTTTGCCGCGCTCTACCGTCCACATTTTTCACCCGATTCAAACCGTTCCAACTTCAAACTGTTCAGCCTATTCGGGAATTGCGGTCTTTCCCTTGACAAATTCTAAACAATTCACAGATTTCCCAAAATTCCAGGTTTTCCGGGACATTGTTCGAGTGTCCGCCCTGAGATGGGTAGGTCGTGAGTTCAAACCCCGGCCGAGTCATACCAAAAACTATAAAAATGGTACCCATTTTTTGGCACTCAGCATCAAGGGTTGGAATTGGGGGTTGAATCCCCAAAAATTATTCCCGGGTGCGTTTCCCATTCAAAATTAATTGGCCATTTTTCAAACTTCCACAATTTCCACATTTTTCACCTGATTCAAACCGTTCCAACTTCAAACTGTTCAGCCTATTCAGGAATTGCGGTCTTTCCCTTGACAAATTCCAAAAATTCCCAGATTTCCCAAAATTCCAGGTTTTCCAGTACATTGTTAGAGTGTCCACCCTGAGATGGGTAGATTGTGAGTTCAAACCCCGGCCGAGTCATACCAAAGACTATAAAAATGAATTGGCCATTTTTCAAACTTCCACAATTTCGCACATTTTTCACCCGATTCAAACCGTTCCAACTTCAAACTGTTCAGCCAATTCGGGAATCGCGGTCTTTCCCTTCACCAATTCTAAAAAATTCACAGATTTCCCAAAATTCCAGGTTTTCCGGGACATTGTTAGTGTCCTCCCTGAGATGGGTAGGTCGTGAGTCATACCAAAGACTATAAAAATGGGAGCCATTACCTCCCTGCTTGGCACTCAGCATCAAGGGTTGGAATTGGGGGTTAAATCACCAAAAATTATTCCCGGGCACGTTTCCCATTCAAAATGAATTGGCCATTTTTCAAACTTTCACAATTTCTACATTTTTCACCCGATTCAAACCGTTCCAACTTCAAACTGTTCAGCCTATTCAGGAATTGCGGTCTTTCCCTTGACAAATTCCAAACATTCCTAGATTTCCCAAAATTCCAGGTTTTCCGGGACATTGTTAGAGTGTCCGCCCTGAGATGGGTAGGTCGTGAGTTCAAACCCCGGCCGAGTCATACCAAAGACTATAAAAATGGGACCCATTTTTTGGCATTCAGCATCAAAGGTTGGAATTGGGGGTTAAATCCCCAAAAATTATTCCCGGGTGCGTTTCCCATTCAAAATGAATTGGCCATTTTTCAAACTTCCACAATTTCCACATGTTTCACCTGATTCAAACCGTTCCAACTTCAAACTGTTCAGCCTATTCGGGAATTGCGGTCTTTTCCCTTGACAAATTCCAAAAATTCCCAGATTTCCCCAAATTCCAGGATTTACGTGACATTGTTAGAGTGTCCACCCTGAGATGGGTAGATTGTGAGTTCAAACCCCGGCCGAGTCATACCAAAGACTATAAAAATTAATTGGCCATTTTTCAAACTTCCACAATTTCCACATTTTTCACCCAATTCAAACCGTTCCAACTTCAAACTGTTCAGCCTATTCGGGAATCGCGGTCTTTCCCTTCACAAATTCTAAAAAATTCACATATTTCCCAAAATTCCAGGTTTTCCAGGACATTGTTAGAGTGTCCGCCCTGAGATGGGTAGGTCGTGAGTTCAAATCCCGGCCGAGTCATACCAAAGACTATAAAAATGGGACCCATTTTTTTGACACTCAGCATCAAGGGTTGGAATTGGGGGTTAAATCCCCAAAAATTATTCCCGGGTGCGTTTCCCATTCAAAATTATTTGGCCATTTTTCAAACTTCCACAATTTCCACATTTGTCACCTGATTCAAACCGTTCCAACTTCAAACTGTTCAGCCTATTCGGGAATTGCGGTCTTTCCCTTGACAAATTCTAAAAAATTTCCAGATTTCCCAAAATTCCAGGTTTTCCGGGACATTGTTAGAGTGTCCGCCCTGAGATCGGTAGGTTGCGAGTTCAAACCCCGGCCGAGTCATACCAAAGACTATAAAAATTAATTGGCCATTTTTCAAACTTCCACAATTTCCAAATTTTTCACCCGATTCAAACCGTTCCAACTTCAAGCTGTTCAGCCTATTCGGGAATTGCGGTCTTTCCCTTGACAAATTCCAAACATTCCTAGATTTCCCCAAATTACAGGTTTTCCGGGACATTGTTAGAGTGTCCGCCCTGAGATGGGTAGGTTGTGAGTTCAAACCCCGGCCGAGTCATACCAAAGACTATAAAAATGGGAGCCATTACCTCCCTGCTTGGCACTCAGCTTCAAAGGTTGGAATTGGGGGTTAAATCACCAAAAATTATTCCCGGGCACGTTTCCCATTCAAAATGAATTGGCCATTTTTCAAACTTTCACAATTTCCACATTTTTCACCCGATTCAAACCGTTCCAACTTCAAACTGTTCAGCCTATTCGGGAATTGCGGTCTTTTCCCTTGACAAGTTCTAAAAAATTCACAGATTTCCCAAAATTCCAGGTTTTCCGGGACATTGTTAGAGTGTCCGCCTTGAGATGGGTAGGTTGTGAGTTCAAACCCCGGCCGAGTCATACCAAAGACTATAAAAATGGGAGCCATTACCTCCCTGCTTGGCACTCAGCATCAAGGGTTGGAATTGGAGGTTAAATCACCAAAAATTATTCCCAAGTGCGTTTCCCATTCAAAATTAATTGGCCATTTTTCAAACTTCCACAATTTCCACATTTTTCACCCGATTCAAACCGTTCCAACTTCAAACTGTTCAGCATATTCGGGAATTGCGGTCTTTCCCTTGACAAATTCTAAAAAATTCCCAGATTTCCCAAAATTCCAGGTTTTCCGGGACATTGTTAGAGTGTCCGCCCCGAGATCGGTAGGTTGCGAGTTCAAACCCCGGCCGAGTCATACCAAAGACTATAAAAATGAATTGGCCATTTTTCAAACTTCCACAATTTCCACATTTTTCACCCGATTCAAACCGTTCCAACTTCAAACTGTTCAGCCTATTCGGGAATTGCGGTCTTTTCCTTGACAAATTCCAAACATTCCTAGATTTCCCAAAATTCCAGGTTTTCCGGGACATTGTTAGAGTGTCCGCCCTGAGATGGGTAGGTTGTGAGTTCAAACCCCGGCCGAGTCATACCAAAGACTATAAAAATTAATTGGCCATTTATCGAACTTCCACAATTTCCACCCGATTCAAACCGTTCCAACTTCAAACTGTTCAGCCAATTCGGGAATTGCGGTCTTTTCCCTTGACAAACTCCAAAAATCCCCAGATTTCCCCAAATTCCAGGTTTTCCGGGACATTGTTAGAGTGTCCGCCCTGAGATGGGTAGGTTGTGAGTTCAAACCCCGGCCGAGTCATACCAAAGACTATAAAAATGGGAGCCATTACTTCCCTGCTTGGCACTCAGCATCAAAGGTTGGAATTGGGGGTTAAATCACCAAAAATTATTCCCGGGTGCGTTTCCCATTCAAAATAAATTGGCCATTTTTCAAACTTCCACAATTTCCACATTTTTCACCTGATTCAAACCGTTCCAACTTCAAACTGTTCAGCCTATTCGGGAATTGCGGTCTTTCCCTTGACAAATTCTAAAAAATTCACAGACTTCCCAAAATTCCAGGTTTTCCGGGACATTGTTAGAGTGTCCGCCCTGAGATGGGTAGGTTGTGAGTTCAAACCCCGGCCGAGTCATACCAAAAACTATAAAAATGGTACCCATTTTTTGGCACTCAGCATCAAGGGTTGGAATTGGAGGTTAAATCCCCAAAAATTATTCCTGGGTGCGTTTCCCATTCAAAATTATTTGGCCATTTTTCAAACTTCCACAATTTCCAAATTTGTCACCTGATTCAAACCGTTCCAACTTCAAACTGTTCAGCCTATTCGGGAATTGCGGTCTTTCCCTTGACAAATTCCAAACATTCCTAGATTTCCCAAAATTCCAGGTTTTCCGGGACATTGTTAGAGTGTCCGCCCTGAGATGGGTAGGTTGTGAGTTCAAACCCCGGCCGAGTCATACCAAAGACTATAAAAATTAATTGGCCATTTATCAAACTTCCACAATTTCCAGCCGATTCAAACCGTTCCAACTTCAAACTGTTCAGCCAATTCGGGAATCGCGGTCTTTCCCTTCACCAATTCTAAAAAATTCACAGATTTCCCAAAATTCCAGGTTTTCCAGGACATTGTTAGAGTTTCCTCCCTGAGATCGGTAGGTCGTGAGTTCAACCCCGGCCGAGTCATACCAAAGACTATAAAAATGGGAGCCATTACCTCCCTGCTTGGCACTCAGCATCAAGGGTTGGAATTGGGGGTTAAATCACCAAAAATTATTCCCGGGCACGTTTCCCATTCAAAATGAATTGGCCATTTTTCAAACTTCCACAATTTCCACATTTTTCACCTGATTCAAACCGTTCCAACTTCAAACTGTTCAGCCTATTCGGGAATTGCGGTCTTTTCCCTTGACAAATTCTAAAAAATTCACAGATTTCCCAAAATTCCAGGTTTTCCGGGACATTGTTAGAGTGTCCGCCCTGAGATGGGTAGGTTGTGAGTTCAAACCCCGGCCGAGTCATACCAAAGACTATAAAAATGGTACCCATTTTTTGGCACTCAGCATCAAGGGTTGGAATTGGAGGTTAAATCCCCAAAAATTATTCCCGGGTGCGTTTCCCATTCAAAATGAATTGGCCATTTTTCAAACTTCCACAATTTCCACATTTTTCACCTGATTCAAACCGTTCCAACTTCAAACTGTTCAGCCTATTCGGGAATTGCGGTCTTTCCCTTGACAAATTCCAAACATTCCTAGATTTCCCAAAATTCCAGGTTTTCCGGGACATTGTTAGAGTGTCCGCCCTGAGATGGGTAGGTTGTGAGTTCAAACCCCGGCCGAGTCATACCAAAGACTATAAAAATTAATTGGCCATTTATCAAACTTCCACAATTCCCACCCGATTCAAACCGTTCCAACTTCAAACTGTTCAGCCTATTCGGGAATTGCGGTCTTTCCCTTCACCAATTCTAAAAAATTCACAGATTTCCCAAAATTCCAGGTTTTCCAGGACATTGTTAGAGTGTCCTCCCTGAGATGGGTAGGTCGTGAGTTCAACCCCGGCCGAGTCATACCAAAGACTATAAAAATGGGAGCCATTACCTCCCTGCTTGGCACTCAGCATCAAGGGTTGGAATTGGGGGTTAAATCACCAAAAATTATTCCCTGGGCACGTTTCCCATTCAAAATGAATTGGCCATTTTTCAAACTTCCACAATTTCCACATTTTTCACCTGATTCAAACCGTTCCAACTTCAAACTGTTCAGCATATTCGGGAATTGCGGTCTTTCCCTTGACAAATTCTAAAAAATTCACAGATTTCCCAAAATTCCAGGTTTTCCGGGACATTGTTAGAGTGTCCGCCCTGAGATGGGTAGGTTGTGAGTTCAAACCAAAAACTATAAAAATGGTACCCATTTTTTGGCACTCAGCATCAAGGGTTGGAATTGGGGGTTAAATCCCCAAAAATTATTCCCGGGTGCGTTTCCCATTCAAAATTATTTGGCCATTTTTCAAACTTCCACAATTTCCACATTTTTCACCTGATTCAAACCGTTCCAACTTCAAACTGTTCAGCCTATTCGGGAATTGCGGTCTTTCCCTTGACAAATTCCAAACATTCCTAGATTTCCCAAAATTCCAGGTTTTCCGGGACATTGTTAGAGTGTCCGCCCTGAGATGGGTAGGTCGTGAGTTCAAACCCCGGCCGAGTCATACCAAAGACTATAAAAATGGGAGCCATTACCTCCCTGCTTGGCACTCAGCATCAAAGGTTGGAATTGGGGGTTAAATCACCAAAAATTATTCCCGGGCACGTTTCCCATTCAAAATGAATTGGCCATTTTTCAAACTTCCACAATTTCCACATTTTTCACCCGATTCAAACCGTTCCAACTTCAAACTGTTCAGCCTATTCAGGAATTGCGGTCTTTCCCTTGACAAATTCCAAAAATTCCCAGATTTCCCAAAATTCCAGGTTTTCCGGTGCATTGTTAGAGTGTCCGCCCTGAGATGGGTAGGTTGTGAGTTCAAACCCCGGCCGAGTCATACCAAAGACTACAAAAATGGGAGCCATTACCTCCCTGCTTGGCACTCAGCATCAAAGGTTGGAATTGGGGGTTAAATCACCAAAAATTATTCCCGGGCACGTTTCCCATTCAAAATAAATTGGCCATTTTTCTAACTTCCACAATTTCCACATTTTTCACCCGATTCAAACCGTTCCAACTTCAAACTGTTCAGCCTATTCAGGAATTGCGGTCTTTCCCTTGACAAATTCCAAAAATTCCCAGATTTCCCAAAATTCCAGGTTTTCCGGTGCATTGTTAGAGTGTCCGCCCTGAGATGGGTATGTCGTGAGTTCAAACCCCGGCCGAGTCATACCAAAGACTATAAAAATGAATTGGCCATTTTTCAAACTTCCACAATTTCCAAATTTTTCACCCGATTAAAACCGTTCCAACTTCAAGCTGTTCAGCCTATTCGGGAATTGCGGTCTTTCCCTTGACAAATTCCAAACATTCCTAGATTTCCCCAAATTCCAGGTTTTCCGGGACATTGTTAGAGTGTCCGCCCTGAGATGGGTAGGTTGTGAGTTCAAACCCCGGCCGAGTCATACCAAAGACTACAAAAATGGGAGCCATTACCTCCCTGCTTGGCACTCAGCATCAAAGGTTGGAATTGGGGGTTAAATCACCAAAAATTATTCCCGGGCACGTTTCCCATTCAAAATAAATTGGCCATTTTTCTAACTTCCACAATTTCCACATTTTTCTCCCGATTCAAACCGTTCCAACTTCAAACTGTTCAGCCTATTCGGGAATTGCGGTCTTTCCCTTGACAAATTCCAAAACTTCCCAGATCTCCCAAAATTCCAGATTTTCCGGGACATTGTTAGAGTGTCCGCCCTGAGATGGGTAGGTTGTGAGTTCAAACCCCGGCCGAGTCATACCAAAGACTACAAGAATGAATTGGCCATTTTTCTAACTTCCACAATTTCCACATTTTTCACCCGATTCAAACCATTCCAACTTCAAACTGTTCAGCCTATTCGGGAATTGCGGTCTTTCCCTTGACAAATTCCAAAAATTCCCAGATTTGATGGGAATTTGATGAGATGGGTAGGTCGTGAGTTCAAATCCCGGCCGAGTCATACCAAAGACTATAAAAATGGGAGCCATTACCTCCCTGCTTGGCACTCAGCATCAAGGGTTGGAATTGGGGGTTAAATCACCGAAAATGATTCCCGGGCGCGGCATATTCAAACCATTCCACTTTCAACACATTCCACTCATCCTGGACATTCAAACTATCATTAATTTCCAAGTTTGAAAAAGTTCCAGGAATTCCCATTTTTCTGGCAACTACTTCTTCCACATTTTTCAACCCACTTCAACCGTTCCATCGTCAAAACATTCTAATCAGGTCAAAAAATGAAGTTGTTTTTCGGAACTGGAAAAATTCCCGATTTTCCCGAAATTCCTTAATACCATTTGTCAATTAAAAATGTTCCTAATTCGACATTTCTCGACCGATTTGAAAAATTCCAACACCAACCTTTTCCATTCATTCAGAACGTTCAAGTTTTTTTTTTAACATTTTCCAAAAAAATTCCCGCTTTCCCCGAAATTCCCATTGAAATGAATGGGACATTCTTCAAAGTTCCACAATTCCCACATTTTTCAACCGTTTCCAACTCAAACTCTTCCACATTCAAAACATTCCAACTATTCTAGCATTCATACTACATTCTGTCAGCATTTCACTTCAACTTCAGCATTGGAGCATTCACACATCATTCCTTCAGGAATTGCCTCTTCTAGTTTAATCTATTAAGAGTTAGAATGTGTAATCGCCTCATTATGTTCACAATTCCCTATGGATCTGATCATTACATTTTTTCATGTAAAAATTGATGGATAACAGATTAGCTTTTGGAATCATAAGTCAGGAGGACAAGCCTTTTATTCAAAAAAATGTTTGGGATATATGTTAATAATACAGGAATGTCTCAACTTTTTTAACAGGGGCTGCATACTAAAAAGCCTAAAGTATATATCAATCAATCAATCAAAGTTTATTTATATAGCCCTGAATCACATACAGTACAGGCCAAAAGTTTGGACACACCTTCTCATTCAATGTCTTTTCTTTATTTTCATGACTATTTACATTGTAGATTGTCACATCAAAACTATGAATTAGCACATGTGGAGTTATGTACTTAGCAGATAAAAAGGTGAAATAACTGAAAACATGTTTTATATTCCAGTTTCTTCAAAATAGCCACCCTTTGCTCTGATTACTGCTTTGCACACTCTTGGCATTCTCTCCATGAGCTTCAAGCACGCCTGTGAAGTGAAAGCCATTTCAGTTGACTACCTCTTGAAGCTCATGAAGAGAATGCCAAGAGTGTGCGAAAAAGTAATCAGAGCAAAGGGTGGGCTATTTTGAAGAAACTAGGATATAAAACATGTTTTCAGTTATTTCCCCTTTTTTTTTGTTAAGTACATAACTCCACATGTGTTCATTCATAGTTTTGATGTGACAATCTACAATGTAAATAGTCATGAAAATAAAGAAAACACATTGAATGAGAAGGTGTGTCCAAACTTTTGGCCTGTACTGTGTATATTTATGTTGTAAAAGAAAATTCTACAGCAAAATGACATATTTAAAGACCAAACTAAGTGTCATCTTTTTCCTATAGGTGAAAAAGTGTACTATTATTAATGATTACAGTGGTAAGAAAACCTGTAAAAATAAAAATAAAAAGACAATGAGAAAAAGCTGAGATTTTGAAATTAATAAAATACTGTTGCTTAAAACAAAACCTACCCTAAGTTTTGTCTTTAAATACTGGAAATATAATGTGAGTGTGAAAAGCACTAATCGGAGCAAAGGGTGGCTATTTTGAAGAAACTAGAATATAAAACATGTTTTCAGTTATTTCACTTTTTTTTTTGTTAAGTACATAACTCCACTTGTGTTCATTCATAGTTTTGATGTGACAATCTACAATGTACACTACCGTTCAAAAGTTTGGGGTCACCCAAACAATTTTGTGGAATAGCCTTCATTTCTAAGAAGAAGAATAGACTGTTGAGTTTCAGATGAAAGTTCTCTTTTTCTGGCCATTTTGAGTGTTTAATTGACCCCACAAATGTGATGCTCCAGAAACTCAATCTGCTCAAAGGAAGGTCAGTTTTGTAGCTTCTGTAACGAGCTAAACTGTTTTCAGATGTGTGAACATGATTGCACAAGGGTTTTCTAATCATCAATTAGCCTTCTGAGCCACTGAGCAAACACATTGTACCATTAGAACACTGGAGTGATAGTTGCTGGAAATGGGCCTCTATACACCTATGTAGATATTGCACCCAAAACCAGACATTTGCAGCTAGAATAGTCATTTACCACATTAGCAATGTATAGAGTGTATTTCTTTAAGTTAAGACTAGTTTAAAGTTATCTTCATTGAAAAGTACAGTGCTTTTCCTTCAAAAATAAGGACATTTCAATGTGACCCCAAACTTTTGAACGGTAGTGTAAATAGTCATGAAAATAAAGAAAATGCATTGAATGAGAAGAAGGTGTGTCCTAACTTTTGGCCTGTACTGTATATTTTTATGTTGTAAAAGAACATTCTACAAAAAAAAGACATATTTAAAGACCAAACTTAGTGTCATATTTTTCTTATAGGTGAAGAAGTGCACTATTATTAATTTTAAAAAACCTGTAAAAATGAAAAAAACTGAGATTTTGAAATGAATAAAACACTGTTGATTAAAACAAAACTTAGCCTAAGTTTTGTCTTTAAATACTGTAAATATAATGTCTGTTTTTAATTGTTGACTTTTTTACAAAACTGCATACTTTAACTTTTCAGTATGCGACCCTTGGTGGAAAAAAAAGACAATGAGAAAAAGCTGAGATATTGAAATTAATAAAATACTGTTGCTTAAAACAAAACTTACCCTAAGTTTTGTCTTTAAATACTGGAAATATAATGTGAGTGTGCAAAGCACTAATCGGAGCAAAGGGTGGCTATTTTGAAGAAACTAGAATATAAAACATGTTTTCAGTTATTTCACCTTTTTTTTTGTTAAGTACATAACTCCACTTGTGTTCATTCATAGTTTTGATGTGACAATTTACAATGTACACTACCGTTCAAAAGTTTGGGGTCACCCAAACAATTTTGTGGAATAGCCTTCATTTCTAAGAACAAAAATAGACTGTCGAGTTTCAGATGAAAGTTCTCTTTTTCTGGCCATTTTGAGCGTTTAATTGACCCCACAAATGTGATGCTCCAGAAACTCAATCTGCTCAAAGGAAGGTCAGTTTTGTAGCTTCTGTAACGAGCTAAAGTGTTTTCAGATGTGTGAACATGATTGCACAAGGGTTTTCTAATCATCAATTAGCCTTCTGAGCCAATGAGCAAACACATTGTACCATTAGAACACTGGAGTGATAGTTGCTGGAAATGGGCCTCTATACACCTATGTAGATATTGCACCCAAAACCAGACATTTGCAGCTAGAATAGTCATTTACCACATTAGCAATGTATAGAGTGTATTTCTTTAAAGTTAAGACTAGTTTAAAGTTATCTTCATTGAAAAGTACAGTGCTTTTCCTTCAAAAATAAGGACATTTCAATGTGACCCCAAACTTTTGAACGGTAGTGTAAATCAGGGGTGTCAAACTCATTTTAGATCGGGGGCCACATGGAGGAAAATCTACTCCCAAGTGGGCCGGACTGGTAAAATCACGGCACGATAACTTAAAAATAAAGACAACTTCAGATTGTTTTCTTTTTTTTTTAAAATAGAACAAGCACATTCTGAAAATGTACAAATCATAATGTTGTTGGGTTTTTTTTTACACTTACATGTTGTGGTTAACAGTATTCTATCTTTATTTGTCATTATTTATACTTTCTGAATAAATTATGTGATAATATTCATCAGTCAAATCATTGGTGTTGATTTTCAATCTATCAAGATAAAAAAAATAATATCAAAATCATGTTATTCATGTAGTTTGATCATTTTCCTGGACTGGTGCACTCACATCATGTGGTTACTTCTTTTTTTTTTTACATATGTAGCATCATCCCCAATGATACAAAGAATTGCTATTGCGACATCTAGTGGACACATTTAGAACGGCGGTTTCTTTCATTCCAAAATTTCGGCTCATTTTTATATTTAGCAAACTTATCCCGCGGGCCGGATAAAACCTGTTCGGGGGCCTGATCCGGCCCACGGGCCGTACGTTTGACACCCCTGGTGTAAATAGTCATGAAAATAAAGAAAATGCATTGAATGAGAAGAAGGTGTGTCCTAACTTTTGGCCTGTACTGTATATTTTTATGTTGTAAAAGAACATTCTACAAAAAAAAGACATATTTAAAGACCAAACTTAGTGTCATCTTTTTCTTATAGGTGAAGAAGTGCACTATTATTCATTTTAAAAACCTGTAAAAATGAAAAAAACTGAGATTTTGAAATGAATAAAACACTGTTGATTAAAACAAAGCTTTGTCTTTAAATACTGTAAATATGTCTGTTTTTAATTGTTGACTTTTTTACAAAACTGCATACTTTAACTTTTCAGTATGCGACCCTTGGTGGAAGAAGTTTGGATCCATATTAGTATGAAATATTTAGCTTTTTTAACATTACATCACAAATTGTTGCTCTTTTTTCAAATGTTTCATCTTGTTTGTTTTTTACCCCACAATAAGCTGCGGGCCAACAAAACTGGAGCTGCAGGCAGCACTGTGGACACCCCTGTGTTATCATGTTGCTGCATGCTCACATAGTTCCCAACTTTAAAAGACAGGCACTTTTATGCGGTACATGCATTTTTTTGGGGGGTCAAAATTGCAAGAACGAATATGTTTATGAAGAAATACGAGGTGCTTTATTAATGCACATTATTTCCAGGCTTTCGCTGGCCACGTTAGACGACATGGCGGGTTAGATGTGTTCTAGGTTCTTGGATGACATGCTTTGGAACAGGCAGAATTTGTGATGTGGCTCTTTCATGTGTGTCCCTGTCAGCCAATGATAAACCTCCAGTCCCTCTGCCAACACAGATACCCATCTAACCACTTTGGCACGCTGACGGGCCTCCAATCCATGATCAGCGCATTGGTTGCCCTGCTGCAGCAGCCCCTCTTCATCGCCATGGTCGGCCCTCTTAAAGGAAACCCCTACGTGGTGAGGACATGCTCTCCTACCAATTATATTTCACAATGCTTAATCCATTTTCTACCGCTAGTCCCTTTCATGCTGGAGCCTATCCCAGCTTGCAATTGCTTTTTAGTCGAGATGTCCGATAATGGCTTTTTTGCCGATATTGTCCAACTCTTAATTACAGATTCCGATATCAACCGATACCGATATATACAGTGGTGGAATTAACACATTATTATGCCTAATTTTGTTGTGATGCATTAAACAATGTAACAAGGTTTTCCAAAATAAATCAACTCAAGTTATGGAAAAAAAATGCCAACATGGCACTGCCATATTTATTATTGAAGTCGCAAAGTGCGTAATTTTTTTTTTAACATGCCTCAAAACAGCAGCTTGGAATTTGGGACATGCTCTACCTGAGAGAGCATGAGGAGGTTGAGGTGGGCGGGGTTGGGGGTAGCGGGGGGTGTATATTGTAGAGTTAGTGCTGCAAGGGGTTCTGGGTGTTTGTTCTGTTGTGTTACGGTGCGGATGTTCTCCCGAAATGTGTTTGTCATTCTTGTTTGGTGTGGGTTCACAGTGTGGCGCGTATTTGTAACAGTGTTAAAGTTGTTTATATGGCTACCCTCAGTGTGACCTGTATGTGCTGTTGACCAAGTTTGCCTTGCATTCACTCGTGTGTGTGAAAAAACGTAGATATTATGTGACTGGACAGTGCCTTTAAGGTTTATTGCCGCTCTGTACTTCTCCCTACGTCCGTGTACACAGCGGCGTTTTAAAAAGTCATACGTTTTACTTTTGAAACCGATACCGATAATTTCCGATATTACATTTTAAAGCATTTATCGGCCGATTATATCGGCAGTCCTTACTTTTTAGCCCTTTGGAACCATTTGCTCAACACATGTTTTCAGTGGAAAAAAATGAACCTCACTCCAAACCAACAGGGGGCAGAATAATGTAACAAAGTTAGAATTTTATCCAATAACGTTATAAGATTTTCATACATTAACCTGTTTGACAAAATTGTGTTGTTTAACAAACTTAGAAGACCACTAAAAAGTATTTTTGTCCTTTCAATAATTTTTTCCTGCATTTTTAGTTGTGTTCCTCAATTATGCATTAGTTTTCCAAAGAGGGTTTTTTCATGTTAAATTAAAACAGTTCTTTCACAGGACTACCCCAAAGCCAAACACCTTCTTCATTCTGGAATATATTTTATTTATTTATTTATTTTGCTCAAATCTTTTAATCAACTGCTGCCCTAAAAGCAAACAAATATGTAAGGTTTTTATTGTAACCCTTTAAAAGCCTTTTGATGAAATTACCACCATTTTCTATTACTAACATTTGCATTATTTTAGTTATTGTATCAATTTAAACCTGTCATAATATCTAATCAAAAGGCATTGGCGTTGTTAGGCCTATTTTAGGGGGGCTCAAGCCCCCCTAAAATGTTCTTAAGCCCCCTAAATAATTTGGTGTTAAAAAAAATAAAAAAATAAAATCTTTTTTTTTTTTTACAAATACATGCCGACATATTCATTATAAAGTGGCCCGAATATGAGTTTAAATAAATAATCATATAACCTGTCATTATTCACTCAGTTTCCCCTCACTTCATAGTGTAAGGTAGAGAGCCCCTTTAGTGCGTCGGTATCCAATCCATTCCACTTGTTCATATAGAAAATGCCCACATCACTCAAAATCCAGTCCGCATTTTCTCTGCGACCTTGCATGCGGTCCTGCAGGTGTACGAAGCACATTAGCACACAGCACTGCAGAACAAGAACCTTGTGTCTGCAATTGTAAATCATTTAGTTTTTAAGTTTTTGTTTCTTGTAGAATCTATATAAAGTAATATACATTAGCCTATTGTTAAAATAATGAAAAAAACATCATTAAATATATTTGCTTTATTGTATTGTTACATTAATAGCTGTTGTATTATTATAGGATGGCTTGTTAAACATTTCATAGGATTTTCAGAGGGTGGAAAAACCAAGACATTTAATATAAAATGTAAAATGAATAAATACATAAAAAGAAAAAGAAAAAAAATGGTTAAAAGCCATCGTCCCGGGGAGCATTTAATTTCGTCCCGTGCATTTTTTTTTACTGTCCCCGGGACGACGGGACTACGTTAATCTCAAGCCCTGGAAGTTACATTTTATTGTTTGCATTATTTGTTTCAGCATTGCACTTTGAAGATGGTCCCTCAGCTCTTTGACAGCTTTGGCTCTTTTTCAGATCAGCAGACGGACTCTAAGTCTTTTTTATTTACAGTTTATATAAATGTTTCTCATTTCTATTCAGACTTCCATATATATTTAATTTCCTTAACGGCTTGCCATAATATATATATATATATATATATATATATATATATATATATATATATATATATATATATATATATATATATATATATATATAAATATATTATATACAAGCCAAATTATCCCGATCCAGATATTTCTTTAATTCAAGTAATTAAGTAATATTTCCAGGGCTTGAATTTACAACCATTTTAGTCACATATGTGGCCAAAATGTAATCTGTGCAACTTCAAAATATTTGGGAACAAACAATTATTGTATTGTGAGCTAAAGTGGTGGCATTAGCATATATGTTGTGAAGTAATAACATAGAGGCTAATGCCATGACTTTCATTGTGTTTCTTGTTGATGCTGTAAACAAAATGTCACCATGTTTGTTGTTGTACTGAACACACATTGAAAAGAAACCCACTGAAATAATAATAATAACAATGATTCATTTCTAAGTCTTTGTTAGCCGTTTGTGAAGTTTTGTGCTCGTGCGCTACGGTCGCTCGCATCCTGTGCATCTCCTGGGGGCTAAGCCCCCCCTGTCCTTAAAAGCTAGTGACGCCCCTGTCAAAAGGCATTTAAAATAAAAATGACATTTTTAATATTTTGGTTTAGGTTGAGAAATTTTAGCAAAAGAAGTAAAGAAGAAATATGAATTTAAAATAGTTTTATGTCCTGCTTGGCTTTGAAGATAATTCAAATGGAATGTCCACAGATGGTTAAATAAGTTAGTGCCATCAAACTGTAGAACACATTGGAGGGAGCGGAAGGAGCACACGGACAATGTGTGACAATATCAACAATATAATGTGCAATAGTAAGACTTTCCACCTTAAATAAAATACGCATTTTATATTATTGCTTGCGCTAGCTTTCTAAGACTCTTATTTTGTTAGTGCAGGCAGGATGAAGCAGGGCTTTTATTGCGAAGAGAGGTCGGTCTTTAGAGTTTTGACGGCCGGTACGGCGCGAGTCTGCTGAAATAAAAAGTGTTTCTCGCCTTCTTGTCGGTCATTTTTTCCTAATAATGATCATCTCACAAGACCCTCGGGTGCCGTGAATGTCAATCAAGTGACGAAAGTGAAGATTGATGATCGCTCATTTTTAGGTCTATTTTTCAATGCTTGGCTGGCGATCGGCTGACACACCCTCCACCATCCACCGCTAGCTCGCCATCCACGTCATGGCCACCCCTGATTTAGGAAAATAATTAAGTATACTATTTTATATGATCTTTTGTATGTTTTATGGCAAATACATTAACTTGTTATTAGAGATGTCCGATAATATCGGACTGCCGATGTTATCGGCCGATAAATGCTTTGAAATGTAATATGGGAAATTATCGGTATCGGTTTCAAAAAGTAAAATGTATGACTTTTTAAAACGCCGCTGTGTACACGGACGTAGGGAGAAGTACAGAGCGCCAATAAACCGGCTCAATCACACAATATCTACGGCTTTTCACACATACGAGTGAATGCAACGCATACTTGGTCAACAGCCATATAGGTCACACTGAGGGTTGCCGTATGAACAACTTTAACACAGTTACAAATATGCGCCACACTGTCAACCCACGCCAAACAAGAATGACAAACACATTTCGGGAGAACGTCCGCACCGTAACACAACAGAACAAATACCCAGAACCCCTTGCAGCACTAACTCTCCCGTGACGCTACAATATACACCCCCCGCCACCCCCCTACCCCGCCCACCTCAACCTCCTCATGCTCTCTCAGGGAGAGCATGTCCCAAATTCCAAGCTGCTGTTTTGAGGCATGTTAAAAACAAATAACACACTTTGTGACTTCAATAATAAATATGGCAGTGCCATGTTGGCACTTTTTTCCATAACTTGAGTTGATTTATTTTGGAAAACCTTGTTACATTGTTTAATGCATCCAGCGGGGCATCACAAAAGAATTAGTAAAGATGTCCAATAATAATCGGCCTGCCGATATTATGGGCCGATAAATGCTTTAAAATGTAATATCGGAAATTATCGGTATTGGTTTTTTTATTACCGGTATGGTTTTTTTTTATTTTATTTTATTAAATCAACATAAAAAACACAAGATACACTTACAATTAGTGCACCAACCCAAAAAACCTCCCTCCCCCATTCACACTCATTCACACAAAAGGGTTGTTTCTTTCTGTTATTAATATTCTGGTTCCTACATTATATATCAATATATATCAATACAGTCTGCAAGGAATACAGTCCGTAAGCACACATGATTGTGCGTGCTGCTGCTCCACTAATAGTTCCAACCTGTCACAGTTAATTTTACTCATTTTCATTCATTACTAGTTTCTATGTAACTGTTTTTGTATTGTTTTACTTTCTTTTTTATTCAAGAAAATGTATTTAATTCATTTATTTTATTGTATTAATTTTTTTAAAAAGGACCTCATCTTCACCATACCTGGTTGTCCAAATTAGGCATAATAATGTGTTAATTCCACGACTGTATATACGGTATCGGTAATTAAAGGCCTACTGAAATGAATTTTTTTTATTTAAACGGGAATAGCAGATCAATTCTATGTGTCATACTTGATCATTTCGCGATATTGCCATATTTTTGCTGAAAGGATTTAGTACAGAACAACGATGATAAAGATCGCAACTTTTGGTATCTGATAAAAACAACCCTTGCCCCTACCGGAAGTAGCGTGACGTCACAAGACAAAGGATTCCTCACAATTCCGCTTTGTTTACAATGGAGCGAGAGACATTCGGACCGAGAAAGCGACGATTACCCCATTAATTTGAGCGAAAAGATGAAAGATTCGTGGATGAGGAACGTGAGAGTGAAGGACTACAGTGTAGTGCAGGGTGTATCTTTTTTTCGCTCTGACCGTAACTTAGGTACAAGCTGGCTCATTGGATTCCACACTCTCTCCTTTTTCTATTGTGGATCACGGATTTGTATTCTAAACCACCTCGGATACTATATCCTCTTGAAAATGAGAGTCGAGAACGCAAAATGGACATTCACGGTGACTGAACATGTAAATACACGGTTAATAATTTTCAGCTTGGCGAAGCTAAAAAAAAATAGAAGCTAACTTAGCTACGGGGCTAACGTGATAGCATCAGTTTAATATGCAGATAGAAACTAAATTTAAAAAAACCCTGACTGGAAGGATAGACAGAAGATCAACAATACTATTAAACCATGAACATGTAAATACACGGTTAATAATTTTCAGCTTGGCGAAGCTAAAAAAATAGAAGCTAACTTAGCTACGGGGCTAACGTGATAGCATCAGTTTAATATGCAGATAGAAACTAAATACTATTAAACCATGAACATGTAAATACACGGTTAATAATTTTCAGCTTGGCGAAGCTAAAAAAATAGAAGCTAACTTAGCTACGGGGCTAACGTGATAGCATCAGTTTAATATGCAGATAGAAACTAAATTAAAAAAAACCCTGACTGGAAGGATAGACAGAAGATCAACAATACTATTAAACCATGAACATGTAAATACACGGTTAATAATTTTCAGCTTGGCGAAGCTAAAAAAATAGAAGCTAACTTAGCTACGGGGCTAACGTGATAGCATCAGTTTAATATGCAGATAGAAACTAAATACTATTAAACCATGAACATGTAAATACACGGTTAATAATTTTCAGCTTGGCGAAGCTAAAAAAAATAGAAGCTAACTTAGCTACGGGGCTAACGTGATAGCATCAGTTTAATATGCAGATAGAAACTAAATTTTAAAAAACCCTGACTGGAAGGATAGACAGAAGATCAACAATACTATTAAACCATGAACATGTAAATACACGGTTAATAATTTTCAGCTTGGCGAAGCTAAAAAAATAGAAGCTAACTTAGCTACGGGGCTAACGTGATAGCATCAGTTTAATATGCAGATAGAAACTAAATAAAAAAAAACCCTGACTGGAAGGATAGACAGAAGATCAACAATACTATTAAACCATGAACATGTAAATACACGGTTAATAATTTTCAGCTTGGCGAAGCTAAAAAAATAGAAGCTAACTTAGCTACGGGGCTAACGTGATAGCATCAGTTTAATATGCAGATAGAAACTAAATACTATTAAACCATGAACATGTAAATACACGGTTAATAATTTTCAGCTTGGCGAAGCTAAAAAAATAGAAGCTAACTTAGCTACGGGGCTAACGTGATAGCATCAGTTTAATATGCAGATAGAAACTAAATTAAAAAAAACCTGACTGGAAGGATAGACAGAAGATCAACAATACTATTAAACCATGAACATGTAAATACACGGTTAATAATTTTCAGCTTGGCGAAGCTAAAAAAATAGAAGCTAACTTAGATGCGGTGGCGGGCGTTGTACGCTTTTGACAACACCCCGGCCGCCATCAGAGTCGGCAAGAAACATATATTTCCCTGAAGTTACGTACGTGACATGCACATATCGACACGCACGTACGGGCAAGCGATCAAATGTTTGGAAGCCAAAGCTGTACTCACGGTAGCTCGTCTGCTATCCAGCTCAAAACACAACACAACCTCCTGGTGTTGCTGCAGCCAGCCGCTAATACACCGATCGCACCTACAACTTTCTTATTTGCAGTCTCCATTGTCCATTAAACAAATTGCAAAAGATTCACCAACACAGATGTCCAGAATACTGTGGAATTTTGTGGAAGAAAACAGAGGTATTTGAATCGGGTCCAAACACTTCCCTTGCCCTCGTGACGTCACGTGCATACGTCATCATACCGCGACGTTTTCAAGCGGAAGTTTCGCGGGACATTTGAAATTGGACTTTATAAGTTAACCCAGCCGTATTGGCATGTGTTGCAATGTTACGATTTCATCATTGATATATAAACTATCAGACTGCGTGGTCGGTAGTAGTGGCTTTCAGTAGGCCTTTAAGAGCTGGACAATATCGGATATCGTCAAAAAAGCCATTATCAGAGATCCCTAAAAATTAGGCATAATAATGTGTTAATTCCACGACTGTATATATCGGTATCGGTAATTAAGAGTTGGACAATATCGGCAAAAATCTCTACTTGTTATAAATGAAGACAAATATTTCTCCTGTAACTTTGCAACTTTCTTCTAATCAGATCAACGTGGGCCTGCTGGTCCTCTCTCTGGCTGGCTTCCTGTTGCCTGGTTACCTCTTCTACCACCGCAGAGCCTTGATCAGAGAGAAGGCGGCCCGAGACGCCGGCCAGGAGATGCAAGCCCTCAACCACGCCGAGGCAAACGGCTTCAAGCCCCACAGCAACGGGCAGGCGGCTGTGGAGGCTTGAAAAACCCCAAGGATTCGAGGAATTATAGGATTTTATTTTTGTATGTGCCTTTATAACGAGCGGCGATATATCCAGTGTTTTTTGTTTTTTGGGGGTCATTGTAAATCAGATGAAAATAGGAACGACCCGCCCCCATCCGCCCCCTTGCTTTGCATCCACTGAGAGTGTTTGTGTTAATGCTGTGGTGTGATGTGGACAAACTGTGTGAGCGCCGTTGTTTATTTATTTTTGGGGGGTACATGTCACAGAGCCAAATGAGTGCGATCCAAAGCCATACGTAGGATTCACTCGACAAGCCGACGCAAAGACACTATGGCTATCGCCGTACTTGAAACCCCCCGAATGGAGTTTTCAAGAACAAATCATTGCTAACACCAAAGAACAGCTCGGACAATTGGAGAAACGTTCTGTCTTCAGTATTGTTCCAAGAGTGTGATGAAGTTTTTAGTGCATTATTAATCAAATCCGAAATGTCCAGACAACATGATAAAAAGATAAGAGTTGAAGGTGATTCATACGGATAGGCTGGATGTAGAGACACCATATCTACCTCCTCCATTTCATTCTTTGTACTGTCTCTCTGCAGCCATCTGCCGCCTTCTTTTTAATTGTTTATTTACAGTGTAAAATGTTGATTACCACACCGCAAAATGTAATGGGCGCATCATTTCTTCCTTGCGCGTACAAACCCCTGGCATTTCTATTTTTGAAGATGTATAGCAAATTTGACAAGGAATGACTGATACTCAATTAGGAGAGTGTGTGTTGTTTGAAACACTTTGTACTGCTTTATGCACAGAGATGAACTAGTGTGTGTATAAAATATGTATTTAAAGTGTATTTTTGATACTTTAGCTGCAGTAGCATTGAGAGAAAAAAAAAAAAAAGGGAACTACTAGCAAATGTTCAGTAGTGTGCCAAAATGATTGCTTTGAAAGTTTGTTTTCGTTTGTGTTGATACTCGATTAAGAAACCTGCCAAAACGTGTGTAAGTAAACCAAGGGTGCACAAAGTGGGGACCGCGGGCCAAATTCCATTTCATTTTGCCCGTTAAAGGGAGGCTTCCTCGATTGAATACATATTTATACGGACCTCTTTCAAGCTTACGGAGCCCCTAAAGGGACATGGGGGAAATTTTATTTTTTATAATTTTTTATTTTATTTTTAAATTTTTTTTAGACATGTATCTTGTGTGCAGGAGAAACTTTCTCATGCGCACGAGAAACTTTTTATAAAGTTCTAAAAAAAATAATTAAATAAAATGTACAACAGGAGACAGTTTATCATGTGCACAAGATAGTTTCTTGTGCACATGAGATGCATGTCTAAAAAAAAAAATGTTTTAAATTATACATTTTAAAACATTTTTTTTATAACTTTATAAAAAGTTTCTCGTGCGCACGAGAACGTTTCTAAAAAAAATATATATATACATTTTTTTTTATAACTTTATAAAAAGTTTCTCGTGCGCACGAGAAAGTTTCTTGTGTGCAAGAGATACATGTCTAAAAAAATAAAAAAATTATAAAATTTTTTTTATAACTTTATAAAAAGTTTCTCGTGCGCACAAGAAAGTTTCTCGTGTAGGAGATACATGTCTAAAAAAAAAATGTAAACATTTTTTTTTTTTTTTTTATATACCGGTAACTATAAAAAGTTATAAATAAAAAAAATTTAGATTTTTTTTTTAGACATGTATCTCGTGCGCAAGAGAACTTTTCTCGTGCGCACGAGAACGTTTCTCGTGTGCAGAAAATACATGTCTAAAAAAAATATATATATACATTTTTTTTTATAACTTTATAAAAAGTTTCTCGTGCGCACGAGAAAGTTTCTTGTGTGCAAGAGATACATGTCTAAAAAAAAAAAATGTATACATTTTTTTTATAACTTTATAAAAAGTTTCTCGTGCGCACAAGAAAGTTTCTCGTGTAGGAGATACATGTCTAAAAAAAAATGTAAAAAATTTATTTTTAATTTTTTTATATAACTATAAAAAGTTATAAATAAAAAACATTTAGAATTTTTTTTTAGACATGTATCTCGTGCGCAAGAGAACGTTTCTCGTGCGCACGAGAACGTTTCTCGTGTGCAGAAAATACATGTCTAAAAAATATATATATATAAATTTTTTTTATAACTTTATAAAAAGTTTTTCGTGCGCACGAGAAAGTTTCTTGTGTGCAAGAGATACATGTCTAAAAAAATTTAAAAATTATACATTTTTTTTATAACTTTATAAAAAGTTTCTCGTGCGCACAAGAAAGTTTCTCGTGTAGGAGATACATGTCTAAAAAAAAAATGTAAACAATTTTTTTTTTTATATATATAACTATAAAAAGTTATAAATAAAAAAAAATTTGAATTTTTTTTTAGACATGTATCTCGTGCGCAAGAGAACGTTTCTTGTGCGCACGAGATACATGTCTAAAAAACAAACAAAAAAATATATATATATATATATATTTTTAGACATGTATCTCGTGCGCAAGAGAAAGTTTCTCGTGCGCACGAGATACATGTCTAAAAAAAAAAAATATATATATATATATACATTTTTATTTTTTTTAGGCAGGTATCGTGCGCACGAGAAACTCATGCGCACGAGATACATGTCTAAAATAAATATATATATATATATATACTATTTTTTTTAAATTTTTCTTTTAACTTTATAAAAAGTTTCTCGTGCGCAGGAGATACATGTCTAAAAAAATTAAATAAAATTATACAAAAACACTATTTCCCCTATGTCCCTTTGGGGGCTCCGTACAAGCTCACACAATCATTGAGGCTAAAATCCTCCATCGTGGTGCTGCTGCGTTTGGCCCGTGGCCCAATGTCACTTGCGGGCCAAGTTTGGGCACCGCTGGTGTAAATAATAGTGGCATGAGTGTTGTACTGGATGACATACTGCTTGCTTTACCCATTTTGTGTGTGTACAGTATGTTGCAGTGTATTACGATGAGATGTCGGCTGTGCTCCGTTTTATTCTAGCTCGTACGAGTAAGATCGGCTTCAAATTATGCAATCAGTTTATAAAGAATGATTTTTGGTTTTTTTTGACTCACCGCATTTCCGTGTCAGTACATGTTTATTACTGGCTGCCTTTTAGATGTGACGCTATTATTTCCTGATTCATTTGAATGCATTCTGTTTCAAACTGTCTCTACAGTCAACTTTCCCTGACATTCGGTTGCATGGCAACACGGACTCGAGGAACAAGGCTAGGCCAAAGCAAAGCTGAGAAACACCTGGAAAGTGTTGGTCGCTGCAAGACTCGCTTGTGAAAAACCGTACAACACGAAGCAGTAACACACCGAGTGTGCTCGTAGTGGTTTTCATTAAGCATTCCTGCAGTTTTTTCCCAACAAAATCCGGATTGTTAAATGTAAGATTCATCATAACTAATGCAATGGTTGTTGTGGGGGAGAGAAATGTTGCACATTACATGAAATCACCCCCCTGACGTTGTTCTTGGCTCTATTAATCGTCACTGCTCACGCTAATCTCTCCAAGTAATCATAAATACCATTATTACTGTTTTACGCTTTCTCTGCTAAAATCATTTCATGCAGCTTGCGCATTTTATAAATAAATAAATGTATGTAAGAAGACTTTTTGTGTGAGTTTTTTTTAATTTATTTACAATGTCTCCAAAACTCCCAAAACAAAAATCCATAGCAAAAGTGTTATTTTGACAAGCAAACACACCGTGTGAACCCACATACGACTCATATTATGGCCAAACTTGGAGTTGAAGTTCATTTTATGTTTGTATTCTTTAGCTGGAAATAACACAAGAACTGGATCATATAAATCACTATCAATTATACTGTTTTAAATTAATATCCAAAACCAATGAAGTTGTCACGTTGTGTAAATGGTAAATAAAAACAGAATACAATGATTTGCAAATCCTTTAAAGTTATATTCAATAGAATAGACTGCAAAGACAAGATATTTCATGTTCGAACTGAGAAGCTATTTTTTTGGCAAATAATCATTTACTTGGAATTTAATGGCAGCAACACATTGCAAAAAAGTTGTCACAGGGGCATTTTTACCACTGTGTTACATGGCCTTTCCTTTTAACAACACTCAGTAAAGGTTTGGGAACTGAGGAGACACATTTTTGAAGCTTTTCATGTGGAATTCTTTCCCATTCTTGCTTGATGTACAGCTTAAGTTGTTCAACAGTCCGGGGGTCTCCGTTGTGCTATTTTAGACTTCATAATGCGCCACACATTTTCAATGGGAGACAGGTCTGGACTACAGGCAGGCCAGTCTAGTACCCGCACTCTTTTACTATGAAGCCACGTTGATGTAACACGTGGCTTGGCATCGTCTTGCTGAAATAAGCAGGGGCGTCCATGGTAACGTTGCTTGGATGGCAACATATGTTGCTCCAAAACCTGTATGTACCTTTCAGCATTAATGGCGCCTTCACAGATGTGTAAGTTACCCATGTCTTGGGCACTAATACACCCCCATACCATCACACATGCTGGCTTTTACACTTGGCGCCTAGAACAATCCGGATGGTTCTTTTCCTCTTTGGTCCGGAGGACACGACGTTCACAGTTTCCAAAAACAATTTGAAATGTGGACTCGTCAGACCACAGAACACTTTTCCACTTTGCATCAGTCCATCTTAGATGAGCTCGGGCCCAGCGAAGCTGGCAGCGGTTCTGGGTGTTGTTGATAAATGGCTCTGGCTTTGCATAGTAGCGTTTTAACTTGCACTTACAGATGTAGCGACCAACTGTACTTACTAACAGTGGTTTTCTGAACTGTTCCTGAGTTAATGTGGTGATATCATTTACACACTGATGTCGCTTTTTGATGTAGTACCGCCTGAGGGATCGAAGGTCCGTAATATCACTTACGTGCAGCGATTTCTCCAGATTCTCTGAACCCTTTGATGATATTACGGAACGTAGATGGTGAAATCCCTAAATTCCTTGCAATAGCTGGTTGAGAAATGTTGTTCTTAAACTGTTGGACAATTTGCTCAGGCATTTGTTGACAAAGTGGTGACCTTCACCCCATCCTTGTTTGTGAATGACTGAGCATTTCATGGACGCTGCTTTTATACCCAATCATGGCACCCAGCTATTCCCAATTAGCCTGTTCACCTGTGGGATGTTCCAAATAAGTCTTTGATGAGCATTCCTCAACTTTATCAGTCTTTTTTGAAACATGTTGCAGGCATCAAACTCCATATGAGCTAATATTTGCAAAAAATAACAAAGTTTACCAGTTCGAACATGAAATATCTTGTCTTTGCAGTCTATTCAATTGAATATAGGTTGAAAAGGATTTGCAAATCATTGTAGTCTCTTTGTATTTACCATTTACACAACGTGACAACTGCACTGGTTTTGGGGTTTGTAAAAGGGCATTTTCCCCCATATTTCTTTAGCTATTGTCCCTCCCTGAAGTCTGGTTATCGACATTCATTTTAAAGTTCAGGACGCTGAATATTTGTTGTTAACATCTCTATTGTGGGATCTTACAGACTTTAAAACATGCTTGTGTCATGTCGAGCCTAGAAAGACTCATTCAACAACTTCAAAAAAAAAGAAGTTTATTTACTGCAAATATGCCCAGAGTCCAGACTATGAATGACTTGGGCTGGAACTGTGTGTGCCTGGTCGTACTGTTAAGGAATCTAAAATCTTTAAGACATGTTTAAAGGCATAAAGTAAAGACATTAAAAGGAAGTTTATTTGATTTTGGTAATAGAGTGCAATGTTGTTATAACATTGCCATTATAAATGTCCATTGCATTGTTGAACGCGTCACGCGATCATTTGTGATTCCAGCCAGTCCGTTCTTTCATGATAACATACCATAGTGCCAGTCAAAATTTTGGAGACGCCTTTCCGTTCAATAGCACGAGCCAAACCGACTGGTACTGTACTTTGAATATTATGCTTCTCTGTACACACACTCGCTTACAAAAACCGCTCACATTCACTCAGACATGCACACGGGGGGCCCGGGCCTATCTGAGGCTGTTGCTGTTGGGCTGTGAGCCGGCGAGGCCAGTGTGATCAGGGCTGTGGCGGTTCTGGAAGATGGAAGGGGCGTGGGGGAGAACCAACAATATCATTAGGACTTCCGAGCCGTATGTTTGTGGGGGCTGTACACAGGTTGAAGCCATTTGCATGATGAAGTGTTTCTGTTACCGTCAAATGCGAGGAATATTATTTTACTACATTGATAAGGGGTTTTCTGAAGCTACAAAGATATACAGTATATTCTCAGCATGGTTTTTTTATGTGAGTATTCAGTTATTGGTATGATAATTCAAATGACAGGACACAAAGAGGGTATGAATTAGAGAAACATTGTGCATGACTAAAAATAAAAATACTGGAAATGCATAAACAAACTATACTGAACTGCCCGTATACTGTAGTCATGAAGTCATTCATTAAATAATCAAAAAATTATAGAAACGCCTAAAAATAGAATGATACATATACAACATGCTAAGAAAAATCCACTTAAATAAGGTAATTAATAATAGACTATTTGCATTATTAATCATTATTAGGAATTATAACACAATTAGTAGGGCTGCAACGATTAATCAGATGAGACCAGAGTTTTTCAACCTTTTTTGAGCCAAGGCACATTTTTTCCGTTGAAAAAATGCGGAGGCACACCACCAGCAGAAATCATTAAAAAACTAAACTCAGTTGACAGTGAAAAGTCGTTGTCACAATTGTTGGATATGACTTTATAGCATAACCAAGCATGTATCACTATAGCTCTTGTCTCAAAGTAGGTGTACTGTCATCACCTGCCACATCACACCCTGACTTATTTGGACATTTTTGCTGTTTTCCTGAGTGTAGTGTTTTAGTTCTTGTCTTGCGCTCCTATTTTGGTGGCTTTTTCTCTTTTTTTGGTATTTTCCTGTAGCAGTTTCATGTCTACTTTGTTTTAGCAATCAATAATATTTTAGTTGTTTTTATCATTCTATGTGGGGACATTGTTGATCGTCATGTCATGTTCGGATATACATTGTCTTTGCTCCACGGTAAGTCTTTGCTGTCGTCCAGCATTCTGTTTTTGTTTACTTAGTAGCCAGTTCAGTTTTAGTTTCGTTCTGCATAGCCTTCCCTAGGCTTCAATGCCTTTTCTTAGGGGCACTCACCTTTTGTGTATTTTTGGTTTAAGCATTAGACACCTTTTTACCTGTACACTGCCTCCTGCTGTTTCTGACATCTACAAAGCAATTAGCTACCTGCTGCCACCTATTGATATAAAAGAGTATAACATGGTTACTCTGCCGAGCTCTAGACAGCACCGACACCCAACAACAACACATCATTTGCAGACTATAATTACTGGTTTGCAAAAAATATTTTTAACCCAAATAGGTAATATTGGATAACACTAGTGTGCCGCGGCAAAAACACTGGATTAGACAACAGCTTTGATATGTAATGTTGCTTCAATTAATCATTTAATGAGTAACTAATAAAAACTTTAGATGTGCAGACATGGTTTCCACCACCCGTTGCAATAATACGTACATGAGAGCGGTGGTGCATAATCTGAGTTTTATTTTCCCTTAAAGGGGCTGTTTGCAACATTTACACTGATGGCTAGAGGGCGCCAACTTCCCAGTGTATTTTACACAGTATATCCCGACCTCTTACAGTTTCTCGGACGTAATTAGGTACGTACGTAACAAATGCACACGCATTAGCTTTGGGTGTTGTTAGCTCAAAAAAGCAATTTGGGTAGCTAGCGTTAGCTTTCATTGAATGTATATTCTATCAACACAACATGACTGCAAATTGTTAGTTGCTTCTCTTGGACTGCTTTTGTGAGTGTGCACGCACTCTCTGCGCGTACGTGTTGACGAGACAGGGTGAGTGACCGCCATAAACGCCAATAAAAAAAATGTTGGGCCGGTAAACATTTTTATTACATAAACTATGTAATTGTGATAAATATAGAGAATTGTCAAACAAATGTGTAATGTTAAGTTATTAATGGTAACACATAAGCTCGCCGGTGGTGTCCTTGATGTATTTTTTGCTTTTAAAAATTTTACTGTGTGCAAACAGCACCTTTGATTATTTTTTTATTAATGCACACATGTTAAAAGTGTAATTTCAATGTTGATTTAAAAAGGAATGAAGGTTCTGACAAGCAGAAAAATCATTGTTGATTTAAACTATTTTCCCTAAAATAAGCATTGAGGCTATATAGCGTGTTTTACCAGATTACTCCGATCAAACAAACTAGTCGATGGATTACTAAAATAATTGATCGCTGCAACCCTACAAAATAGTGCTTTGAGAACCAATTCTGAATAAGAGAACTTTTTGGTTTAAAATGTGTCTTGCAACAATATCTCTACATGTCTCCTGGATGTGTGGTATCATGTTTCCTACCTTCTTCTTTTTCTTGTCTTTCTTCTTCTTCTTGCGGTCGGGATCATCATCCCGCTTTTTCTTCTTCTTCTTGGGGTCAGTGTCTGATGGCGTCTCTGCTGCATCGCATCGGAAACAATTATGGAACACTTGTAAAAAGGCTGTGTGTGTTGGGTTCATGTCCTACCTTGTGGTAATGGGTCCTGCGGGCGATGGTGTTTGTGCTTGTGTTTGCTCTTCTTCTTTGGAGGCTGTATGTGCATTAGTCTGTACTGTTCTGGTAGCTGCAAAACAAGGTTCACATGCATGCATATAGTATTATTTAAGGACGACAAATTAGCAAGATTACTGTAATTACAAACAAAGTAGAGGGAAAAACGGATTTTAGGAGACCTTTAGAAACTAAAAATGAAAAAAATATAGGTTACAGCAGTGTTTATTAACCATAGGGCCATTGTTCGGGCCACGAGCGCCCCTTAGAGGGACGCCAAAACATATCTCTTCCTCAGCTGTGAACCACTTGTCCATTACTTGTGGCAGTAATGACAATATCAAGCAAATAAATGAAGTCTGGAGCTAAAGTCGTAGAGGTTTATTAAGCACAAAACTGATGACTAAAGCGATTAAGCTGTATTTTAATTTGCACTTTCATTTTATTGCCAGTTTAGTAAAAAAAATATTTCTTTTTAATTTAGTTCAAATGAATTTACTTTAACACTGCGTGATTGTATGTATTTATTTTGCATCAGTCCCTTATTTCGTAGCACCGTATTTTTCGGAAATCCTTTCATTTTCTCTAGACTCGACAGTGCGCCTTATAACCCGGTGCGCCTAATGTACGGAATAATTTTGGTTGTGCTTACCGACCTCAAAGCTGTTTTATTTGGTACATGGGGAAATGTTAAGTGTGACCTTTAGATGACAGTCACACATAAGAGATACAGTATGTGTAGACTGCAGAGGTGGGACCAAGTCATTGTTTTGCAAGTCACAAGTAAGTCTCAAGTCTTTGCCCTCAAGTCTCGAGTCAAGTCCCGAGTCAAGACAGGCAAGTCCCAAGTCAAGTCCAAAGTCAAGACTGGAAAGTCTCAAGTCAAGTCCCAAGTCCGGCATTTTAAGTTTTGAGTCCTTTCAAGTCCTTTTAACCACAGACTAATATATTTACACAGATTGTGTATGCTTTTAAAACGCTGTATTTATTTATTAAAACAAGTGCATTTAAAATTGCAGGGACTGTATATGCCTTGCAGACTGTATTGATATATATTGATATATAATGTAGGAACCAAAAATATTAATAACAGAAAGAAACAACCCCATTTGTGCGAATGAGTGTGAATGAGTGTAAATGGGGGAGGGAGGTTTTTTGGGTTGGTGCACTAATTGTAAGTGTATATTGTGTTTTTTATGTTGATTTAATTAAAAAAAAAAAAAAGTAATAATAATTTTTTAAATTTTTTTATTTCTTGTGCGGCCCGGTACCAATCGATCCACGGACCGGTACCGGACCGCGGACCGGTGGTTGGGGACCACTGTGTTAAAGTATTTGGCAGAGGCTTTTATCCAAAGCGACATACATAAAAAATACATATAAAACAATCACTGTAAACATGATCATTTAAGGGAAGAATGTAATACAAAATATCAATACAAAGTGTCAAGACAGAATAAACTCTCTGCTGCTGCAGCAACAGAGATACAGTCTATAGGTCCCTAAGATATATAGATATCTATACATTGTTTATGTAGAATATACACATGTTTATATAACCTAATCATATTGTTTCTTGAATTTAAAAATAGATGACCGTTTGGGATTATACTCCCAGTTTTGATCTCGGACCTCTGGTCATTTATAGCATATAAGAATATTTTATTACTGTTAAACAAACTATTAATAATAAAACACGCCAAAACATGTGTCCTTTATCATAGCTACACGTATGACAAAAAAGCGCGTGAAAATGAGTGGTATTCAGTGAGGTAAAATGAATTAAATGCGCTGACAGTTCATTGCTCCTGCCAAATGAATTGCACTGAGTGGAGCGGATCACCACTCCAAGATGGCGGCCCGCGTCTCGTCTGCGCCAGTAGGCAGTAGCGCTCCATGCTGCGTCTACTTATAAGATGTCTATGGTTATAGTGTTAGCAGTGAGTTTACAGCCTCACTGATTTAACAACACAGCAAATAAAAGTCACGTTACTTAGCCAATAAACGTTAGCTTACATTCAAAACTTACCGTTCTGTTTGCAACTTCAAATGTCGAACGAAGTTGGAAGTTGTTGCAATTCGTTTTTTGTTGACCAAGTCGTAGTTTTAATACCCGAACGAAACTATCTTTGACGTAATTTTTCCTCACTGGCGCGTTGTTTGAGAGCTATTCTTCGTTGGTTGTTCTGCAATTTGATTGGATGAATGCCGTGGGATGAAAACAATGTGGATCTAATTTGATTGGCTGTTGTACTGACAGACACACACGCTGAGAGAGCGCACACTCCCTGACAGACACACACACTGACACACGTACACTTTGGAAGATACGGAGCGCTCCCGAATAACTTTTTAATCGTTGGGTTTTGGGGAAAGTAGCAAGTCATGTCAAGTCAAAAGGCTCAAGTCCAAGTGAAGTCACAAGTCATTGATGTTCAAGTCCAAGTCGAGTTGCAAGTCTCTTTACATTTTGTCAAGTCGAGTCTAAAGTCATTAAATTCATGACTCGAGTCTGACTCGAGTCCAAGTCATGTGACTCGAGTCCACACCTCTGGTAGACTGCAATATGATGGCAGTCACACATAAGAGATATGTGCAGACTGCAATATGACTCAAGTAAACAACACCAAAATTGTATATGTTCCATTGAAAATATAGAACATTACACACGGCGCTCAACAATCCATCAAAATGTTTTAATAAGACTTTGGTAAGCTATGAAGCCGCACCGCTTGATGGATTGTACTGTGCTTCAACATAGGAGTATTATTATGATGTGTGTATAAGGTAAGACAGTATCTGGCATTTTGTTTTGCAATATTATGCAAAAGAAACTTTTCTTACCTTCTGGTACCTGCTGATCTGTATTTGGGATCTGCATAAGTCCTGACAATTAGCATGCGTCCGCCTTTGTAGTTCGTGAAGACACCGTAGTCGATAAGCTTCTTCTTTTTCTCTATCTTCTTGTTATGTGACATTCATCCTCCGCTGTTGCCATTTCTAATATCAAGTAGTGTAAAGTTCTTACTTATATCTGTCAGTAAACTCGCCATGAAAGCGCTAAAACGTACCGGTGTAGTGAGTTTACATTATCCACCCAAGGAACTTTAGTTATTAGAGAGTTCCGATTGGACGTTTTTTCACGGGACACATTTCCGGCGTTGTTGTTGCACTAGTGAGCCACGGATGAGGAGATGCTGCTCTGTTATTGATTGAAGTAAAGTGTAAATGTCTTTAAAACAGTTAGCTCCATCTTTTGACACTTCTTCCGCTCCCGTCCTTGCACGCTACACCGCTACAACAAAGATGACGGAGAAAAGAGGCTGCAATAGGTGAGCCACATAAATAACACCGCATCCTGAAGTACTGTCAAAAAGCGGCTTGAAAATGATCTGTAAAACATCATCTATGCAACATTTTGACCAAAGAACCACTATTACATGTTATGTAGACTACAATGAAGTCTTTTACATTTAGAAAAATAATAATAATAGTAATAATAATATGACCCCATTAATGCGCCCTATAATCGGTGCACATTTTGTATGAAAATAGACCTGACTTAGGGCTGGGCGATATATCGATATATCGCGGGTTTGTCTCTGTGCGATATAGAAAATGACTATATCGTGATATTCGAGTATACGTCCTCACACAGTTGCTTTTAGCTGCGGGCATTACACTACATGCGTTTCTCCCTCTTTGTTGTCTCTCCTTCTCACAGAGACTTAAAACAAGCGCACCTTCTTACACACGTCACGTGTGCAACGTCACACGCTCCCGCGGAGCAGAGAGGTAGCGACATGGTAACATTATCTGTGATGCTAACGGTGTGGTGCGAGTGGTAACACGAGAGAAAGAAGGTGCGAATCTGGTAACAATTGGAGGAAGAATTAACTCCCAAGAAAAACAGCAGGGGGTGCATCGTCTGGCGGTGGTTTGGCTTCAAGCGGGAATATGTCGAACATTTATGCGGCAAAAGCGTTGCTACTACAAGTAGCACCACTGCTAATTTGTAGCATCATTTGAAAAGTCACCCGCTAGAGAATGAAGAGTGCTTGAAACTCCGTATGTCAACATCTCCGTTCGGTGCCACACCCACAAAATGCCGAAGCAACCAATTCCACGTCAACACCGTAGGACATATACCATTTGATATGCAGCTCGTTTTTATGTGACACTTATTGAAATATCTTGTGTGACATCATGCACAAAAGTGCACTTTATTTGTTTTAAACTATTGTAGTGGCGTTCTGTACAAAAAGTGCACTTTCATTTAGTGTTGTTTTGATATGTTATCTTAGTGACATCATGCACAAAAGTGCACTAATAGCTTGTTTTAAAATGTCTCTGACAATCTTGCACTTTCTGTTTTGAAATGACATGAATGTTTGTGCCACTGCTGTTTAATTGTTTAATTTAATTGTTTAATAACTGCTGTTTAACTGTTTAATAACTACAGTTTTGGTAAATTACTTAGTTGTGATTTCCCTCTCTGCATGAAAGTTTAAAATGAGCATATTATAATGCAGTATGAAGAAGAATGTTTTAATGTAGACACATAGAATCATCATACTGCTGTGATTATATGCATCAAGTGTTCATTCAAGGCTAAGGCAAAATATCCAGATATATATGGTGTATCGTGACAGGGCCTAAAAATATCCAGATATTAATAAAAGGCTATATCGCCCAGCCCTAACCTGACTAGACCCGCTCATCGGCAGTGCCCTTTATAATCCGGTGCGCCCTATGGTCCGGAAAATACGGTATATTTGATTAGCATTTATTTTTCTAATCAGCCTGAACTCAGCCTTGATAAAAGATCAAATATAATTATTGAATACAATATAAATCAAGAGTAATGCAGTGTTAATATTTGAGTGGGCGGGGCCCTGATGTCAGAAAGGTTAGGAACCCCTGGTTTACAGCAACTACTCAATAAAATTAGACGATCAGAGACACTTCCCCCCGAATAAACCACATGCAAATATTTCTTAACGGACCCTAACACTTGTGTTGTGTGTGCAAGACGAGCTAAAACTGTATTGGGTGGTTACCGGCCCAGTGTGTAGTCTGAAGCCTGTTAGCAGGGCGCCTGTAAGCGGACTGAAAGAGTTTCCAGATACTGGCGGCTTATCGATAAGGGATCGTAGTGAGCTTCCATCCTGATCCCCGGGACAGTCAATCATACCTGCAATAAAAAAGAAAAGGGACAAGTAAGCACACAACTTTATTAAAGGAGGGCTGGTTGTAATGCATGTCTAAGTTTATGACTATGCTGGTTCAGAATGGATATCAGCTGATTCGATGCCTACTACACAGAACACACTGACCTGTAGGCCAGTGTTTTTCAACCACTGTTAGTGTGCCGTGGCAGATTATGTAGTTTCACCTATTAAGTTAAAAATATTTTTTGCAAACCAGCAATTACAATCCGCAAATATTGTGCCGTTGTTGAGTGTCGGTGGTGTCTAGAGCTCGGCAGAGTAACCGTGTTATACTCTTCCATATCAGTAGGTGGCAGCCGGTAGCTAATTGCTTTGTAGATGTCGGGAACAGGTCGTGTGAGACGACGATGGTTTGTCGTGATCACAATATGCAGGCGACAACGGGATGCAACGTGCAGGTAAAAAGGTATCTAATGCTTAAACCAAAAATTAACAAAAGGTGAGTGCCCCAAAGAAAAGGCATTGAAACTTAGGGATGGCTATGCAGAACGAAAACTAAAACTGAACTGGCTACAAAGTAAACAAAAACAGAATGCTGGACGACAGCAAAGACTTACTGTGGAGCAAAGACGGCGTTCACAATGTACATCCGAACATGACATGACGATCAACAATGTCCCCACAAAGAATGATAAAAACAACTGAAATATTCATTATTGCTAAAACAAAGTACCGTATTTTTCGGATTATAAATCGCTCCAGAGTATAAATCGCACCAGCCGAAAATGCATAATAAAGAAGGAAAAAAACCTATATAAGTCGCACTGGAGTATAAATCGCATTTTTTGGGGAAATTTATTTGATAAAAGCCAACACCAAGAATAGACATTTAAAAGGCAATTTAAAATAAATAAAGAATAGTGAACAACAGGCTGAATAAGTGTACGTTATATGAGGCATAAATAACCAACTGAGAACGTGCCTGGTATGTTAACGTAACATATTATGGTAAGAGTCATTCAAATAACTATAACATATAGAACATGCTATACGTTTACCAAACAATCTGTCACTCCTAATCGCTAAATCCCATGAAATCTTATACGTCTAGTCTCTTACGTGAATGAGCTAAATTATATTATTTGATATTTTACAGTAATGTGTTAATCATTTCACACATAAGTCGCTCCTGAGTATAAGTCGCACCCCCGGCCAAACTATGAAAAAAACTGCGACTTATAGTCCGAAAAATACGGTAGATGTGGGACATATCGCTCAAAGGAAGACATGAAACTGTAACAGGAAAATACCGAAAAAAGAGAAAAAAACGGGCGCAAGACAAGAACTAAAACACTACACACAGGAAAACACCAAAAAATTAAAAATAAGTCACGGTGTGATGGAACAGGTCATGACAGTACTCCTACTTTGAGACAATAGCTACAGCTATACATGCTTGGTTATGGTTTAAAGTCCTATCCAAAAATTGTGACAACTTAACTGAGTTTTGTTTTTTAATCATTTTTGCTGGTGGCGTGCCTCCGGATTTTTTCAAAGGAAAAAAATGGTTGAAAAACACTGCCTTAGAGCGTGGTGGGAGACTGTAACTGAGTGTGCAGCACCAGACGTTTCTCCACATGAGCAAAATTTAACTCTGTCTCTGCCTGATCCCTTGCTTCTTGTCTTGTTTAATAGATAGTTTGGTGTTTGAGCCTGACACTAACTTTAAAAGCTTGAAAAACACTGCTATAGGCAAAAGGTGTACTTTATTAAACCTTGTACAACCCTAACTCGGTGTTACTATCACACACACGAAGACCCACCTGGTAACTCTGGTAGAAAGTTGCTGAGCTTCTCCTTCACCTTCTTCCCACAGAACTTGTTGTAGGCATGCTCCAGGTTGTAATGTGTGATGAGGTTGGTGTTCCCTGTTAATTCGTTTCCCACTAAACACAAAGCGGACCTTAGTAAGACATAAACATGTGAAAGGGCTAGTCATGAACACTATGAAGCTAGTTCGTTAGCAGTTGGTGAAAGAAACATTGTAATAGAACGGTTAAAACGTGAAGAAGTTATTTATAAGGATGTTGTGCTACAGTATGTAAGCACAATAGCGTCAATAAAACAAAGTACTGTCATTATTAGCTGGATCAGAAATGCTAACATGCTTGCTTGATGTTAACTAGTCTGTTGGCATTGTTGACAAACTCTACCCTCTAGTTATTAAGTTCATAACACGTCAGAATAACACAAACTTATCAGAGTGGCACAATACCAGGTAGTTCTCGTAGTAAGTAGAACGGTTCGTTCATGGCGCCAGACTTCCGCAGAGGAGGCCCCTCATCCCCGAGCTGTGGTGGCATCTGCCCCGCGACAGAGGCTTGATTCTGCGGCAGAGGCGCAGGTTTCCCCGCTCCGAATCCGAGGGACGACGAACCGGGCGGTCCCTGAGATTCATTTTGCCCGAATAACGTTGAGAATATCTCTGTCATATTCGTGACTTAAGATAGGTGTATGTACAAATAAATACCGGGTTCTTAATGTATTTTAGAAGCCTGAGATTTCATTGAAACCCAGTCTGTCTTTGTGACGCTCTCACGTAATGTCGCAAGTAAACACGCAGACACACTACCGTAATACTTGCTCAATGTGCGCAAGCAGTTTTTTTCCCCTCACACAAACCACAAAAAGCGATCGCTTTAATCAATTGTATTTCGTCCCACAAAGAACAATAAACGAAGTCAGTATATACAGGTACATTAGTCATTTCGGCAAAATATATTTTGAAAAATCACACATCAAAAACATTTGCAGGGCATAGGGAAGATGCAAGGTTTTCAAATTCAGTTGCTGATGCCTGCAAATACAAAAAACAAACAGATACAAATGATTAATTTAATTATACATGCAACACAAATAACAATAATAAGTGGCAATTATTACATATATTTTCTCTTAAAAATAAACAAAGTATTAATAGTTGAGGAAGTGATTGAACTTTAAAGGGGCCCTATTATGCAAAACCAACTTTTCCTACCTAGCGGTACCTGCTGGTGTGTATTTGGGGTGTGCATACCGTATTTTTCGGACTATAAGTCGCAGTTTTTTTTCATAGTTTGGCCGGGGGTGCGACTTATACTCAGGAGCGACTTATGTGTGAAATTATTAACACATTACCGTAAAATATCAAATAATATTATTTAGCTCATTCATGTAAGAGACTAGAACAGTGGTTCTTAACCTTGTTGGAGGTACCGAACCCAACCAGTTTCATATGTGCATTCACCGAACCCTTCTTTAGTGAAAAATATTTTTCTTTTCTTTTTTCAAATTCAAGAAAAAGTAATGTTTTTTTACTGGAGCACAAAATGAACCGTGCACGAACATCACCTTGTTCAAAGAACAAAACCAACACAGTGCATGAACTCACAACAAATTACACACCTTACACACATTACCATGAATTGATTGACGTGGACCCCGACTTAAACAAGTTGAAAAACTTATTCGGGTGTTACCATTTAGTGGTCAATTGTACGGAATATGTACTGTACTGTGTAAACTGTACCGTTTCATATAATGTATTTTCTTCCTTTGCAATCTACTAGTAAAAGTTTCAAATGATCAATCAAAAAACCTGCAAATCAGATGGAAAATTAGAGGTAACATTGTTTGGGGGTATCCATAATACGCTGATAGGGAGAAGTTTTTATTTACACAACAAGTCGGATGTGTCTTTACCTCCGTGGCGGAGACTCCGCCGAACCCCTGAGGCCAACTCACCAAACCCCTAGGGTTCGATCGAACCCAGGTTAAGAACCACTGGACATGAGATTTAGCGATTAGGAGTGACAGATTGTTTGGTAAACGTATAGCATGTTCTATATGTTATAGTTATTTGAATGACTTACCATAATATGTTACGTTAACATACCAGGCACGTTCTCAGTTGCTTATTTATGCCTCATATAACGTACTTATTCAGCCTGTTGTTCACTATTCTTTATTTATTTTAAATTGCCTTTCAAATGTTTGTTCTTGGTGTTGGCTTTTATCTAATACATTTCCCCAAAAAATGTGACTTACACTCCAGTGTGACTTATATAAATAAATCTGTTTTTTTCCTTCTTTATTATGCATTTTCGGCCGGTGCGACTTATACTCCGGAGCGACTTATACTCCGAAAAATACGGTAATTGCGAAGATATTTATTAAACAATCTTGACTTCTTTCATACTTACGGGAAACGAGCTGTTTGGAATTTTCCCTTCATTGATGTTAGCAGATTATCCATATATGATATACTGTAAATTTACCTATATGCCAAGCCTGGGCAATTATTTTGACATGGGGGGCCACATTTAGAGCAAAAAATATGTCTGGGGGCCGGTATATCTACTTTTAGGAACACTAATAATAATAATAATCACTGGGATTTATATAGCGCTTTTCTAAGTACCCAAAGTCGCTTTACATGTTAAAAACCCATCATTCATTCACACCTGGTGGTGGTAAGCTACTTTCGTAGCCACAGCTGCCCTGGGGTAGACTGACGGAAGCGAACACTAATACAAAACCTCACAATAATGTCTGATTGAATGCTGAAAAACGTTATGACAGACAGCCTTAAAAAACGGAATGGAATTTGACATTGTTTTACTGAATGAGACACCCAGAATGTACATGAAAATAAAGAATGTAGGATTTACAATATTAACTATGAACGATAAAACACTGAATATTGACCCCCCCCTCTCCATCCACATATTTTACAATCAAGCAAAACACAACAAAAATGCAACAAACACAGCAAAATATAAACGCGAACGGTAAAAAAAACTAAACACCTACAATCTGATATATGTGATGTATCACTAAGCCTTAGAACTTTGTTGTAAAAATCTCCTTCCGCGTCTGTCCCTGACACCCACATTTCAGGCTCTGGAAACACTCTGTGGAAACACTCCCCACCCACACTGCTTGGTGCCTCGTCTGAGCTGCTGTGACTTACATTACCATAGTGACTAATTCGATTACCATAGCAGTGTTTCCCATAAACTGCCAAGATACCTGTGGCGGTGGGGGCGTGGCTATGGGCGTGGTCACCATGACATCATCGATACATTTGCATAATTTACTACAATGATAGGATTTTCTCTAAAAAGGCTCAAAAAATGTATACTTACTAATTAATAATAACAGTTTTGTTTTAAACGTCCATCCATCCATCCATCCATCCATTTTACAATATAATTACAACACTTTATGTACATATTTATATACAGATTTGAACAATAAGTTATTCACTGAAATATATGTATTAATTGTGGTTCTTACAAAAAATATATCTTATAAAAATATAAAAGCTAAAATGTCTCTTAAAGCTCTGCCCCTTTAATTAGTGCATACTAAATAATTTAACTTTAGCCTACTGCTACAACCATATTATTTACCAGCAACATAAAGTGAAACAGAGGCAGAGGTGTCCTGCCACAGTTAGTAACAAATAAACAGAATACAGTAGTGGTGATAGATAGACACAAAGCTTCATCAAACATCTGATCCACTGAACAAAAAGCTCCAAAAATCTTGATCCTTCACTTCTCTTTTGTAAAGTAAATCTGAACAGCCGATATGGGCATCTACATCAACTATATGATTTGCCTGAGAAGCTGCACAGGACAAAAAAAATAAATTAAAATTAAAATAAAACAAATTTTTAAAAAAATATATATATATATATATATATATTTGTGGCGGCCTTAATTCTTTCGTGGCGGACCGCCACAAATCAATGAATGTGTGGGAAACACTGCATAGTAACTAATTAGATTACCATAGTAACTAGTATATCATGCAAAAGTGCAGATTCCAACCATTTAAATTATTTGTATAGTTCCAGACTTACGCTAATTAGAAAATATCACTGCACATCATAATGGCAGCTACACTTTCCATCTTAAAGATCTAAAAAAATTATTTGGGAATGTTCGGCGGGCCAGATTGAAAAGCTTAATTTGGCCTTAATTTGCCCAGCTGTGCTATACGCCATTGCAATCCGACGCTGTAGTCAATAAATGGTAAATGGGTTATACTTGTATAGTGCTTTTCTACCTTCAAGGTACTCAAAGCGCTTTGACACTATTTCCACATTCACCCATTCACACACTGATGGCGCTAGCTGCCATGCAAGGCCCTGACCACGACCCATCAGGAGCAAGGGTGAAGTGTCTTGCTCAAGGACACAACGGACGTGACGAGGTTGGTAGAAGGTGGGGATCGAACCAGGAACCCTCTGTCCCCGGCTCTCTTTTTCGCTATCCTATTGTTGTGGAGCAGACTGGCTCCTACATGCACATGCATTCTCTGCCTTTGCCATTTCTAATACAAAGTAGCGTACAATTCGAACTTAATCTGTCAATCGACACTAAATGGAAGCGCTAAATACTACAACAAAGATAGCGAGGAGAAGACGCAGTCGAAGTGGAGGCACGTAAATATGCCCACAAAATGGCGCATCCGGAAGAGACAGCAAAAAAGCAGCTTAAAATGACAAGTAAAACATAATCAATGCAACATTTTGACCCAAGTACCACCATTGCATGTTCGGTAGACCACAAGGAAGTATTTTAAATGTATGAAAAAAACCCTAATATGACCACTTTAAACAGATATGAGAAAGAAATGACACAAAACGGTTTCTTTCCTCCCTTTTGACACTTTTCATCCTCACCTTCCAGTCGGCAACAGCAGCTGAAATGAGATGTTCAGTCTGAGCAATCCTCTCCCTGCCAGCCTGAACCTTTTGTGCGAGGGCCGCATTCTCCGCTTTGATATTCTTCAATTCGAGCCGCAAGTAAGCCTTCTGCTTTCGATAAAATGGCATTACAAAGCTGCTAAAGTCTTGCTCTGGAACGCCAGAAGGACGCCTAAGAGGGCAAGACAGGATAAACAATACACTTGATGGATAAATAGTCGTAATCCTGTAGTGGCGAACAACAACAATATGTATGAAGCATAAAGAAACATGAGATGGCCTCAAGTAAAAACACAAAAAGAATGACATAAACGTCAAATCTCCCAAAAGTAACCATTATATTTTTGCCTAGCTGATATTGTACGAACCATGCAGGGTCTGTGTTGTTTTTGGCAGCACTCTCCAGTTGGTCCAGCTCATTTAGTTTGGCCTCAAGTCTCCCTTCTTTAATCAGTGTGCTGATATCCTCCTTTAACACAAAACACAAATGTAAGTGTACATAAAAAAGCAGGCATTAAAGCTGGTGAATCAACATTCATGTAAGAGTCCATACAGTAACATCATTAGAAATAATTGAAATTAAGTTGACGATTTTCCATTGTCAAAAATATTGAGTTAACTCATGGGATTAATCACAAAAAATCCCATTAATCGTGACAATCACCAAAAGCAGTGAAGTTGTCACGTTGTGTAAATGGTAAATAAAAACAGAATACAATGATTTGCAAATCCTTTTCAACCTACCGTAATTTCCGGACTATAAGCCGCACCTGACTATAAGCCGCACCAGCTAAATTTAGGGGAAAATACAGATTGCTCCATATATAAGCCGCACCCGACTATAAGCCGCAGGGTTTTGATGTGTAATTACCGTAGTATATAGGGGTTCCTGCTACCACGGAGGGGATTGTCGGGACAGAGATGACTGTTTGGGAACGCAAAGCGTCCCATTTATTAACAATAAATCTTTCAATCATTCAATCAAACTTTTACATCTTTGACATGGCGAACAGCATTCGTGCAGAGTACAAATAATACAACGGTGCAAAGTAATACAAAGTGCTCGCCTGTACCTTATCAAAATAACCAGCCTACCGGTATATGAAAAGTCAGTCTTTAATCATTGTGTCATCGTCTTCCTCCTGCGTACTAAAACCACCGAAATCCTCTTTGTCGGTGTCGGAGAAGAACAGGCCGTAAATAAGCCGCACCCTTGTATAAGCCGCAGGGACCAGAACGAGGGGAAAAAGTAGCAGCTTATAGTCCGGAAATTACGGTACATTCAATTGAATAGACAGCAAAGACAAGATATTTAACGTTAGAACTGGAAAACTTTGTTAATTTTTGCAAATATTAGCTCATTTGGAATTTGATGCCTGCAACATGTTTCAAAAAAGCTGGCACAAGTGGCAAAAAAGACTGAGAAAGTTGAGCAATGCTCATCAAACACTTATTTGGAACATCCCACAGGTGAACAGGCTAATTGGGAACAGGTGGGTGCCATGATTGGGTACAAAAGCAGCTTCCATGAGTGCTCAGTCATTCACAAACAAGGATAGGGCGAGGGTCACCACTTTGTCAACAAATGCGTGAGCAAATTGTTTAAGAACAACATTTCTCAACCAGCTACTGCAAGGAATTTAGGGTTTTCACCATCTACTAGGGGTGTAACGGTATGTGTATTTGAATTGAACCGTTTCGGTACGGGGGTTCCAGTTCGGTTCGGAGGTGTACCGAACGAGTTTCCACACGGACATATTAAGTAGCGTAACGCACGTTGTGTAAACAATGCACACCGAGGCACAACACACGGCAGGCTAGCAGCTAACAGGCTACGATAGACTGACCATACGTCCTCTTTTCACCGGCCATGTCCTCTTTTGCGGAGCTGTCAGTGCAGGGTTTCTTAAATGCCTCAAATGTCCGGCATTTTGAGTTAGGGTTGCGTGTATTTTCAATGTACGTTCAGGGTTAAGAAGGGGTTAAAAACAAAATAAATTGTGCATGCAGCAGCATTGGTGAGGGAGGGGCAGAGACAGAGAGAGAGAGTTATGATAAACGTGCATGCGTCGCCAGGCTCTGCTTTTTATCCATAGATTTATCACATTTAATTTTTTATTATCTACAGCAGGGGTGTCAAAAGTGTGCCCCGGAGGCCATTTGCGGCCCACAGCTAATGTTTTAAAGGCCCACGGCACATTCTAAAAATACTATTAAAATAAACAAAAACATAACAAAGGTGAAATAAAAAAGCTTAAAGGTTAAATGTAATTTAGAAAAAGTTGCATTGTTGACTAATAAAACAAAGCTGTTTTTTTTCTTTCAAACTGTCATTGCTCAAAACATAATATTGAATCAAAATCAATGTTATTATGAATTATTGACCTGTCCAAGGTTCCCATTACTTCACATCAAATATTACACTAAGAAAAATATTTTTGGTGGAAGATTTTGCAAATTTGGTAAATAAATAACCAAAAAATTTATATTTTGTTGTTTTCTTACTGTACCGAAAATGAACCGAACCGTGACCTCTAAACCGAGGTACGTACCGAACCGAAATTTTTGTGTACTGTTACACCCCTACCATCTACGGTCTGTAATATCATGAAAAGGTTCAGAGAATCTGGAGAAATCACTACACGTAAGCGATTATATTAAATAATTGACATTGAGTCACCCATTTTCCACATTTTGATAGAAATACCTACATACCTTTACAGCACTCCGCAACTCTTCTAAAAACTGCTTATGGATGCATTCCATCCTCCGAGGGCTCATCTTGTACAGCTGATGGAACATGCTGGCAAACCTGTTAAAACTGTTTGAAAGAAGGATGTAGAAAAGTCAGGCAATTGAACTCTTTGAAGCATTATTATATTTTATAGCAACAAGGATGAAAACCTGTTCCAAACAAAACCAATTCAACCGAGTACTCTGGCATTGCTGGTGAGTACAAGTTGATGTATAGTTTGTCTTCACTGCAATAGTTTTGACTATATAAATTCATTACTAGAATTCGCTACGTTGATTGGGGTGATATTTATATACACCGTTTTGACTATCAGGTTGAAATCTCTATAGGGTCACGTCTTCATAGGTATCATAATATGTATTATTTTCTCTGACCATTAGAAAATACACTCCAACACAGAAAGTCAACAAACGTTAAATAAATAAAAATGTAAAGCAATTGAAAATATTGTAAGTGTCCACATTTAAAACACATGAATAATCAGTAATGGACCTGCAGATAGGGTAGGATTAAATACTATTAGCTTCTTCCTACTCCTTTTCGGATATGGTAAATTGTGCAGCGTAAACATACAATGTTCCTTAATGGAGTGTTTTTCAACCTTTTTTGAGCCAAGGCACATTTTTTCCGTTGAAAAAAATCCGGAGGCACACCACCAGCAGAAATCATTAAAAAACGAAACTCAGTTGACAGTAAAAAGTCATTATCACAATTGTTGGATATGACTTTAAACCAGTGGTTCTTAACCTGGGTTCGATGGAACCCTAGGGGGTTCGGTAAGTCAGGCTCAGGGGTTCGGCGGAGGTCAAGACACACCCGACTCATCGTGTAAATAAAAACTTCTCCCTATCGGCGTATTACGGATATGGCAACAGCAGAAGTCAGACTGATTTGCAGGTGTGTAATTTGTTGTGAGTTTATGCACTGTGTTGGTTTTGTTGTTTGAACAAGGTGATGTTCATGCACGGTTCATTTTGTGCACCAGTAATAAAACATGGTAACACTTTGGTATGGGGAACATATTCACCATTAATTAGTTGCTTATTAACATGCAAATTAGTAACATATCGGCTCTTAACTAGTCATTATTAATTACTTATTAATGCCTTATTCGGCATGGCCTTATTATAAGCCTAACCCTCTAACCCTAACCAAATAACTCTAAATTAAGTCTCTGTTACATAGAATGTTCCCCATACTAAAGTGTTACCAAAAACATATAACTTTGTGTTGAATTTGAGAAAAAAAAAACATTTGATTTTTCACTAAAGAAGTGTTCGGTGAATGCGCATATGAATCTGGTGGGGTTCGGTACCTCCAACAAGGTTAAGAACCACTGCTTTAAACCATAACCAAGCATGCATCACTATAGCTCTTGTCTCAAAGTAGGTGTACTGTCACCACCTGTCACATCACACCCTGACTTATTTGGAGTTTTCCTGTGTGTAGCGTTTTAGTTCTTGTCTTGCGCTCCTATTTTGGTGTTTTTTTTCTCTTTTTTTGGTATTTTCCTGTAGCAGTTTCATGTCTTCCTTTGAGCGATATTTCCCAGATCTGCTTTGTTTTAGCAACCAAGAATATTTCAGTTGTTTTAGCAATCAAAAATATTTCAGTTGTTTTTATCCTTCTTTGTGGGGACATTGATGATTGTCATGTCATGTTTGGATGTACATTGTGGACGCCGTCTTTGCTCCACAGTAAGTCTTTGCTGTCGTCCAGCATTCTGTTTTTGTTTACTTTGTAGCCAGTTCAGATTTAGTTTCGTTCTGCATAGCCTTCCCTAAGCTTCAATGCCTTTTCTTAGGGGCACTCACCTTTTGTTTATTTGTGGTTTAAGCAATAGACACCTTTTTACCTGCACACTGCCTCCCGCTGTTTCCGACATCTACAAAGCAATTAGCTACCTGCTGCCACCTACTGATATGGAATAGTATTACACGGTTACTCTGCCGAGCTCTAGACAGCACCGACACCCAACAACAACACATCATTTGCAGACTATAATTACTGGTTTGCAAAAACATACATTTAACCCAAATAGGTGAAATTAGATCATCTCCCACGGCACACCAGACTGTATCTCACGGCACACTAGTTGAAAAACACTGTCTTAGAAGACGTTTCGCCGCTCATCCTAGTAGACTTCATCAGTTCGTGCTCAAAGACTTTTAGATTGCAATAGTACAAATGTAAAAATGTATTATCATAAAAAACGCTGATTTCGTTACCTCGCCAAGTCGATGAACTTCTCGAGGCTTTTATGCATCACTTTATCGAACAACTCTAACCTACTCCAGCGAGTTTCGTCATTTCCTGATGCCTTGCAAGCATCTCCTGCTTCAACTGTGAGGTTTTCTGGACAACTTTTGTCCGCGTTTTGGTTTTGACGAACCGTTGCCGCTTCGTCGTCCTCCATTTTTGTTTTTTTGGGGTCTGTTTACAATTCACAATTCGCGCCTAAACTACGGCGCGTCACGAGGCTCATTTCGCAGTGTTCTGCGCATGTGCGGAAGTAGTTCTGCGTCATTTCCGGCGGTTGACTTTCCCACCGTTAGGTGTATCACTCCGCCTCGGCCAGAATGGGTTTAATCACCGGGGTCTGCGCGTTCTTGTACCACCTGCCACAGATTTACAAATGGCTGCTGAGACCTTACTATATCACCTCCTTCTTCATGACCATCGCCTTCGTGGTGGTCCGCAAGGCTCCCGGCTTGTGCGAGCACCTCTCCACCCAGAGGGAGGACGGCAACTCATGCGACTTCGACTGGGTGAGAGCACGCTGGGGTCGTATCACCACTGCAGTGGCGGTGCTAAAATTAAAATGGAGGCTTCTTATTACCGGCCAGTAGTAAATCATTGTATGTTTATTTTTATTTATTTTTTTACAGAGAGAAGTCGAAATTCTCATGTTTCTGAGTGCCATAGTGATGATGAAGAACAGAAGAGCAAGTGAGTGTCCTCCATAGTACTGTAGGTGCCCCTCATAGGACACTTCATTAGGTACACATCTACCAGTGACGTGCAGTGAGGTTCGAGGCACCGACTCACTATTTACAAACATACAGTATGATGCTGAGGCACCGACTCACTATTTACAAACATACAGTATGATGCTGAGGCACCGACTCACTATTTACAAACATACAGTATGATGCTGAGGCACCGACTCACTATTTACAAACATACAGTATGATGCTGAGTCACCGACTCACTATTTACAAACCTACAGTATGATGCTGGGGCACCGACTCACTATTTACAAACATACAGTATGATGCTGAGTCACCGACTCACTATTTACAAACATACAGTATGATGCTGAGGCACCGACTCACTATTTACAAACATACAGTATGATGCTGAGTCACCGACTCACTATTTACAAACATACAGTATGATGCTGAGTCACTGACTCACAAGTCAGATTTACAAACATACAGTATGATGCTGAGTCACTGACTCAAGTCAGATTTACAAACATACAGTATGATGCTGAGTCACAGACTCACAAGTCAGATTTACAAACATACAGTATGATGCTGAGTCACTGACTCACAAGTCAGATTTACAAACATACAGTATGATGCTGAGTCACCGACTCAAGTCAGATTTACAAACATACAGTATGATGCTGAGTCACCGACTCAAGTCAGATTTACAAACATACAGTATGATGCTGAGTCACTGACTCAAGTCAGATTTACAAACATACAGTATGATGCTGAGTCACAGACTCAAGTCAGATTTACAAACATACAGTATGATGCTGAGTCACCGACTCACAAGTCAGATTTACAAACATGACAGTATGATGCAATGGCGCCGGCTCAAAATCACAAAAACACACAGTATGATGCTAAAATAAAACATTTCAACACACTTAGCACACAATTAACACAGCACTGCAGAGCAGACACTAGACCAGGGGTCCCCAAACTTCTTGACTTGGGGCCACATTGGGTTAAAACAATTTGGTCGGCGGCTGGGCTGTGTGTACCGTATTTTTCGGAGTATAAGTCGCTCCGGAGTATAAGTCGCACCGGCCGAAAATGCATAATAAAGAAGGAAAAAACATATATAAGTCACACTGGAGTATAAGTTGCATTTTTGGGGGAAATTTATTTGATAAAAGCCAACACAAAGAATAGATATTTTTTTTAATAAATAAAGAATAGTGAACAACAGGCTGAATAAGTGTACGTTATATGAGGCATAAATAACCAACTGAGAACGTGCCTGGTATGTTAACGTAACATATTATGGTAAGAGTCATTCAAATAACTATAACATATAGAACATGCTATACGTTTACCAAACAATCTGTCACTCCTAATCGCTAAATCCCATGAAATCTTATACGTCTAGTCTCTTACGTGAACGAGCTAAATAATATTATTAGATATTTTACGCTAATGTGTTAATAATTTCACACATAAGTCGCTACTGAGTATAAGTCGCAAAAAAAACTGTGATTTATAGTCCGAAAAATACGGTAGATTGTTTTGAATTAAGAGCTCTGTCACAGGACCAATTAGGCTTACAAGATGATGTCCTACTGTATTGTACATATAAAAACAAATAAAAGCACACACATTGAACACAATAGAAAGACACAATCATTTGTGACCTGTGCTGGCAAAATGAGTCACAATGAGGAAATTTTAAAAACTGAGTTATTGTTATTTACACATTCTCCATCTAAAGACCTTCAAAATGATATATGGTTTGTTGGAATCGGACAGAAAATGACCGAGTTACATCAGATTGAAGTCGGCCAAGTTTGAGGGTCCGTTTTGAGAAAAAACAGCTTAAAGTTTACTGTTCCAGAACAGAATGTTCCAAAACAAAACTCCATAGCAACCATACCTTAAAAGTCCTTGTAGCAACACCAAAATTGGTACAATTAAAGTCAAATCCCATGTCTAAAGGAAAAATATATATTCAAATCTATTGAAAACGGTTATGTACAAAAACTTCAACACTGTTATGTCACCGTTTTTTTGTTCACTGGTCAGTTTGTCAGCTGGTCAGCTGTCCGTAATATTCCTGACCAGCAGCACTAAGAAGATTCGCCGACTGCAGTGAATTTAGCGCACTTGCAACCGCCTGTGTACCCTCTCCACCTTCTAAATCCATTACGGAATGTAAAACAGTCTAACTTATCCACAAAAATAATAATTAAATGTTCGAAAATCACCTTTTTTCACCAAATATTCTGCTCGTACGCCTCACAGCGACCGGTGTTCCGGTTAGCAACAAGCCGGATTTGTTTACGTCGGGACAGGTCTAAAAACTCGAATTCTATTGGTACATATAAAAACAAATAAAAGCACACACATTGAACACAATAGAAAGACACAATCATTTGTGACCTGTGCTGGCAAAATGAGTCACAATGAGGAAATTTTAAAAACTGAGTTATTGTTATTTACACATTCTCCATCTAAAGACCTTCAAAAATGATATATGGTTTGTTGGAATCGGACAGAAAATGACCGAGTTACATCCGATTGAAGTCGACCAAGTTTGAGGGTCCGTTTTGAGAAAAACCAGCTTAAAGTTTACTGTTCCAGAACAGAATGTTCCAAAACAGAACTCCATAGCAACCATACCTTAAAAGTCCTTGTAGCAACACCAACATTGGTACAATTAAAGTCAAATCCCATGTCTAAAGGAAAAATATATATTCAAATCTATTGAAAACGGTTATGTACAAAAATTTCAACACTGTTATGTCACCGTTTTTTTGTTCACTGGTCAGTTTGTCAGCTGGTCAGCTGTCCGTAATATTCCTGACCAGCAGCACTAAGAAGATTCGCCGACTGCAGTGAATTTAGCGCACTTGCAACCGCCTGTGTACCCTCTCCACCTTCTAAATCCATTACGGAATGTAAAACAGTCTAACTTATCCACAAAAATAATAATTAAGTGTTCGAAAATCACCTTTTTTCACCAAATATTCTGCTCGTACGCCTCACAGCGACCGGTGTTCCGGTTAGCAACAAGCCGGATTTGTTTACGTCGGGACAGGTCTAAAACAGAACAGAATGTTCCAAAACAAAACTCCATAGCAACCATACCTTAAAAGTCCTTGTAGCGACACCAAAATTGGTACAATTAAAATCAAATCCCATGTCTAAAGGAAAAATATATATTCAAATCTATTGAAAACGGTTATGTACAAAAATTTCAACACTGTTATGTCACCGTTTTTTTGTTCACTGGTCAGCTGGTCAGCTGTCCGTAATATTCCTGACCAGCAGCACTAAGAAGACTCGCCGACTGCAGTGAATTTAGCACACTTGCAACCGCCTGTGTACCCTCTCCACCTTCTAAATCCATTACGGAATGTAAAACAGTCTAACTTATCCACAAAAATAATAATTAAATGTTCGAAAATCACCTTTTTTCACCAAATATTCTGCTCGTACGCCTCACAGCGACCGGTGTTCCGGTTAGCAACAAGCCGGATTTGTTTACGTCGGGACAGGTCTAAAAACTCGAATTCTATTGGTACATATAAAAACAAATAAAAGCACACACATTGAACACAATAGAAAGACACAATCATTTGTGACCTGTGCTGGCAAAATGAGTCACAATGAGGAAATTTTAAAAACTGAGTTATTGTTATTTACACATTCTCCATCTAAAGACCTTCACAATGATATATGGTTTGTTGGAATCGGACAGAAAATGACCGAGTTACATCCGATTGAAGTCGACCAAGTTTGAGGGTCCGTTTTGAGAAAAAACAGCTTAAAGTTTACTGTTCCAGAACAGAATGTTCCAAAACAAAACTCCATAGCAACCATACCTTAAAAGTCCTTGTAGCGACACCAAAATTGGTACAATTAAAGTCAAATCCCATGTCTAAAGGAAAAATATATATTCAAATCTATTGAAAACGGTTATGTACAAAAATTTCAACACTGTTATATCACCGTTTGTGTACCCTCTCCACCTTCTAAATCCATTACGGAATGTAAAACAGTCTAACTTATCCACAAAAATAATAATTAAATGTTCGAAAATCACCTTTTTTCCACATAATATTCCGCTCAAATTACTGTGTTGTTTTTCATCAGGGCGCTGCCATGATACCACAATGCACCGCGCGGGGTGATTCAACCAATGAGGGTACGCCTCACAGCGACCGGTGTTCCGGTTAGCAACGAGCCGGATTTGTTTACGTCGGCACAGGTCTAAAAACTCGAATTATATCGGTTCAGAATGGCGTCATCGGCAATTCCATGCTCATTTTTAGAAAGTAGGTAAACTTGGCGTCACAATGATACCAAATATGGCTAGGGGGATTCCCCCTTATAGTGAGCGTTGAAAACACTTGATTTTCTCAAGGAATTTTAACACAAAGGACTAATTTCTGAAGACATACCTCGTACAAAACCTTCAAATAAAGGTGATTTAAGATGTTTTCTTGCTATTTCGATGATTGGGATCGCTAGATTGTGGCTTTATGGACTCATTTTTGTGAAAATCTCAATTTCAACCAAGATACATTTTTTTCACTTTTTTGCCTGTAGGTCAAAATTAGCCTGTGCGTATTCCGACTCATTTTGCCAGCACGGGTCACATTTGTGTAAAGGCAGACTTGTGGAACATGTGTGCCGGTTGTGGCCTGTCTTGTAAGAATGTGGTGTTCAATGTCAAGTACTCCAATTTAGTATGAAAGAACAATTGCATGCTAAAGTGTAGACTTCACTCCAACTTCTAAATGTTTAACCCGTGTGACTTATTACCTTGCAGGAAGTACATGCTTGACCACAAACCTGCCTCTGTTGTGTAAACATTACCTTGTGGAGGTCCTTCTTTGACCTTGTATCAACCTGTTTTTCCTCCCCACCTCACAGTCACCTTGGATCAGCACGTGGGCAACTTGTTCCTCTTCAGCAAAGTGGCTAACGTCATCCTCTTCTTCAGGCTGGACATCCGTCTCGGCATCCTCTACCTGGCTTTGTGTGTGGGTCAGTGGCTCCATCAGTTCATACAAACATACATCCATCCTTTTTCTACCGCTTGTCCCTTCCGGGGTCACATGTGCAGGCATTTTTGCTGCATAGTAACGACCAGGAAAGAGTGTGCTTACCCAATACTACATATTGGTTGTTGTTTTTGGGAGTAAAAAGCATGCTCTTATACAAACCCCGTTTCCATATGAGTTGGGAAATTGTGTTAGATGTAAATATAAACGGAATACAATGATTTGCAAATCCTTTTCAACCCATATTCTGTTGAATATGCTACAAAGACAACATATTTGATTTCCATGAAATTCCCATTGAAAAGAATGGACAATTTTTCAAAGTTGCAAAAACGCCCACATTTTTTATCCGATTCAAACTGTTCCAACTTTAAAATATTCATCCTTTTCAGGAATTGTGTGCTCTGTTTTAACATTTATAAAATAAATTCCGGATTTCCTGGAATCCACAGTTTTTAGGGACATTTTCCCCATTCAAAATGAATTGGCCACTTTTCAAGCTTCCACCATTTCCACATTTTCAACCGATTCAAACCATTCCACCGTCAACACATTCCACCATCCAGGAAATTCAAACTTCCCGTTTTCCAAATTCCAAAAATATTCCAGGATTTTCCAGAATCCCTGGTTTTCCAAAGCCCTATTTCCACCCTTTTATCTGTCGACCACTCCTTCCACATTTTTCAACCCACTTCAACCGTTCCGCCGTCAAAACATTCCTCTTAATCGGGACAAAAAAGAAGTTGTTTTTCGAACTGTAAAAATTCCAGGTTTTCCCAAAATTCCAGGAATTCCTTAAGACCATTTCTCAATTAAAAGTGTTACCACTTCAACGTTTCTCGACCGATTTGAACAATTCCAACACCAACCACCAACTCATTCAGAACATTCAAATTATTTAGCATTTTCAAAAGAATTCCCGCTTTTCCCAAAATTCCCAAATGTCCATGAAATTCCCATTGAAAAGAATGGGACATTTTTCAAAGTTGCAAAAACGCCCAAATTTTTATCCAATTCAAACCGTTCCAACTTTAAAATATTCATCCTTTTCAGGAATTGTGTGCTCTGTTTTAACATTTATAAAATAAATTCGGGATTTCCTGGAATCCACAGTTTTTAGGGACATTTTCCCCATTCAAAATGAATTGGCCACTTTTCAAGCTTCCACCATTTCCACATTTTCAACCGATTCAAACCATTCCACCGTCAACACATTCCACCATCCAGGAAATTCAAACTTCCCGTTTTCCAAATTCCAAAAATATTCCAGGATTTTCCAGAATCCCTGGTTTTCCAAAGCCCTATTTCCACCCTTTTATCTGTCGACCACTCCTTCCACATTTTTCAACCCACTTCAACCGTTCCACCGTCAAAACATTCCTCTTAATCGGGACAAAAAAGAAGTTGTTTTTCGAACTGTAAAAATTCCAGGTTTTCCCAAAATTCCAGGAATTCCTTAAGACCATTTCTCAATTAAAAATGTTACCACTTCAACATTTCTCGACCGATTTGAACAATTCTAACCACCAACTCATTCAGAACATTCAAATTATTTAGCATTTTCAAAAGAATTCCCGCTTTTCCCGAAATTCCCAAATTTCCATTGAAAAGAATGGGACATTTTTCAAAGTTGCAAAAACGCCCAAATTTTTATACAATTCAAACCGTTCCAACTTTAAAATATTCATCCTTTTCAGAAATTGTGTGCTCTGTTTTAACATTTATAAAATAAATTCCGGATTTCCTGGAATCCACAGTTTTTAGGGACACTTTCCCATTCAAAATGAATTATCCATTTTTCAAACTTCCACAATTCCCATATTTTCCAACCTATTCAAACCACTCCAACGTCAACACATTCCACTCATCCTGGACATTCAAACTAACACTTTCCCAAGTTCCGAAACAAATTCCAGTTTTCCTGGAAATTCAAACTATTCCAACATCAAACTATTCTTACATTCTGTCAGCATTTCACTTCAACTTCAGCATTGGAGCATTCACACGCCAAAATAAAAAAATAATGAAATCCAGACAACATGGAGTGCTGGAACATTAAATAAGTGTATTAATGCACATGTGTTGAAAGTGCACTTTCAATGTTGATGATGTGCAATGAAAAAGTGCTACATAAATATCCATTTAGACATGACTTCTATTGAAGTATTTTCCCTGAAAGCCAGCCTGAGGCTGTAAAGTCTTTTATGGATGAATGAGTGAACTAACCTGCAGCCATCTTGGATGTTGTGTGTGTGCAGCGTTCATGATGACATGCAAGCCTCCTCTCTACATGGGCCCCGAGTACATCAAGTACTTCAGCGACAAGACCATCGACGTGAGTTGACCACAGACCGCGTGCCAGGGACCACCTGTGTTGAAACCCCTGGTCATGTGTTGTTAGGACGAGCTGCAGAGGGACAACCGCGTCACCTGGATTGTGGAGTTCTACGCCAACTGGGCCTCCGAGTGCCAGTCCTTTGCCCCGGTCTTTGCTGACCTGTCACTCAAGTAAGAGATCATCGCAATGTGTCTTTTTGTGTCAGCATGTACGATACTTGCAGAACATTTCTATAAGCATCAGAACTCTTCAGTGTGTTTTTTTTTTACTATTTTCTTTATTTTCAGGACTATTTACATTGTAGATTGTCACATCAAAACTATGAATGAACACATGTGGAGTTATGTACTTAACAACAAAAGTGAAAACATGTTTTATATTCTAGTTTCTTCAAAATAGCCACCCTTTGCTCTGATTACTGCTTTGCACACTCTTGGCATTCTCTCCATGAGCTTCAAACATTTGCCGTTGCAAAAGAAAAATCTAACTATGAAGAAAACCGCGAAGTCAGTCACTTGCATGTGTGTGTGTGTGTGTGTGTGTGTGTGTGTGTGTGTGTGTGTGTGTGTGTGTGTGTGTGTGTGTGTGGTATTCTCTCCCTTCTTGAGACATGACTGTGTCGGCTTTAAAAGGGCTCCCCCTCTGGTCAACATATGAAATAACAAGTGTGTGTAAAAATTTGAAGTGCTCCCCCTCTGGTCAACATATGAAATAACATGAGTGTGTAAAAAATTTAAGTGCGCCCCCTCTGGTCAACATGTGTCAAGTCAAGTGTGTGTGTGTGTGTGTGTGTGCATTTCCTCCTTCCTTGAGACATGACTGTGTCGGTTTTAAAAGTGCTCCCCCTCTGGTCAACATATGAAATAACAAGTGTGTGTAAAAAATTTAAGTGTGCCCCCTCTGGTCAACATATGAAATAACTGTGTGTAAAAAAATTTAAGTGCGCACCCTCTGGTCAACATATGAAATAACAAGTAGGTGTGTAAAAAAGAATTGAAGTGCTCCCCCTCTGGCCAACATATGTAATAACAAGTGTGTGTGAGAAATTGAAATGCGCACCCTCTGGTCAACATATGAAATAACAAGTGTGTGTGTAAAAAAAAAAAAAAAAAAAAAAAAATTAAGTGCGCCCCCCTCTGGTCAACATATGAAATAACTGTGTGTAAAAAAAAAAAAAAATTGAAGAGCTCCCCCTCTGGCCAACATATGTAATAACGAGTGTGTGTAAGAAATTGAAATGCGCCCCCTTTGGCCAAAATTAATAGAAAATATATATATGTATATAGAGACATACTGTAATAATTTGAAATAAATGTTAAAGATTAAAAACCAATTACAAACAAAAAATAATTAACTAAAAGTTTATTTTTTATATTTGCATAGTATGTACACTACCGTTCAAAAGTTTGGGGTCACATTGAAATGTCCTTATTTTTCAATAAAGATAACTCTTAACTTTAAAGAAATACACTCTATACATTGCTAATGTGGTAAATGACTATTCTAGCTGCAAATGTCTGGTTTTTGGTGCAATATCTACATAGGTGTATAGAGGCCCATTTCCCGCAACTATCACTCCAGTGTTCTAATGGTACAATGTGTTTGCTCATTGGCTCAGAAGGCTAATTGATGATTAGAAAACCCTTGTGCAATCATGTTCACACATCTGAAAGCAGTTTAGCTCGTTACAGAAGCTACAAAACTGACCTTCCTTTGAGCAGATTGAGTTTCTGGAGCATCACATTTGTGGGGTCAATTAAACGCTCAAAATGGCCAGAAAAAGAGAACTTTCATCTGAAACTCGACAGTCTATTCTTGTTCTTAGAAATGAAGGCTATTCCACTAAATTGTTTGGGTGACCCCAAACTTTTGAACGGTAGTGTATATATTATTAATGTTGTAAATACACATCTTTATATATCTAGAAAGGGTGGTCCTAAAGATGGAGGCATTTTCTTAAGTCTCAAGAAGGTAGAAATACAAGAATGTGTGTGTGCGTGTGTGCGTGCGCACGTGCGCACGTGTATTAAGAGGATGCTCACAGTGTGTGTGTAAACCTTTAGGTACAACTGTACTGGTCTCAGGTTCGGAAAGGTGGACATCGGGCGTTACGGAGAGGTTTCGCAAAGGTAAGTTTGCTTCTCTCTCCTCAAGTGTTGGGATTTGGACTTAAGTTCATTTTTCATTTTAACAAAACATTTTGAACTCCTCTTTGAACTTTCACCTTAGTGGGAAGAGTTCAGGCAAGGTCCTACATGACTGTGCCCCCCATGAAGGCGCAGGTGTCAAACTCAAGGCCCATAATAGCCTGGAAATAATATACTTTAATTAAGTACTTTATAATTTCTTACTAAATGTATTCCTTCTTTCAATTTTGACCAAAAAAAATGTACATGCACTGCATGCAAGGACATGTCTTTTAAAAGTTCATATTATCTCATAATAAAACAAAATCCATCAAATTGTACACTGTAAAAATTACAGTAGATTTTACAGTAAAAATGTTTTGGGGTTTTTTACCGTAAAATGAACTTTGGTATTGTTTTTCCAAACAATACTACACTATAAAAAATAGCTACTGTGGATTTTACAGTAAAAACTGTCAGATTGTCAGAAAAAGAGAGCCTGGAAGTAATACACTTTAATTAATTACTTTATTATTGCTTACTAAATGTATTCCTTCTTTAAATTTTGACATGTCGTTTAAAAGATAATATCTAATAATAAAACAAAATGTTCCAAGAAAATGTTTTTGTTAAATTAAAGACAAATATTCAAATATCTGCTGTATTTTTGATTTCATAGTTATCTGTCAAATTGTACACTGTAAAAATTACAGTAGATTTTACAGTAAAAATGTTTCTTTTTTTTAACCGTAAAATCAACTTTGGTATTGTTTTTCCAAACGCTATTACACTATAAAAACAGCAACTGTGGATTTTACAGTAAAAAGTTACATGAATTTTACTGTAAAAAAAAAAAACAGCTGTTTTTCCATTTCATTTTTTTTTAAGGTGCAAAATAACTAGTTTTTATGGTAAAATTCTGGCAACTAAGCTACTTTTTTCAGAAAAACCTAAAGGTTTTTTTTCATACAGCGTACATAAAAGAATATATAATATTCAAACACATAGGCAGATATATACATGTATTATACATAAATAGTCATATATTATTCACTATATATGTATGCAGTACTCCTGCCACCCAGCAGGGGGCGGCAGTGTGGCACAGTAAAGGAAGATGACACTAATGATTCTGGAAAAAATCTGCATAAATCGCGAGAATCTGACTTTTAAACAGCAAAGTACGAATACGCTGAAATTGCTGACGTCTTTTGTGTTGGTGGTCGCTTTGCTTTTGGCTGTTAAATACATGTAGTGCTGAATTTGACCAGCAGAGGGCAATAAAGCTACACCTTATTAGTACACGAGGATATTATGGCAACACTTATTGTGTTTGTAGATGAAGAGAAAGCAAGTGCGTGACTAGACGGGTATGATCTTTCTTGGCCAGGTACAAAGTGAGCACGTCCCCTCTCTCCAAGCAGCTCCCCTCGCTGATCCTCTTCCAAGGAGGTCAGGAGGTCATGAGACGTCCGGCGGTGGACAGCAAAGGTCGAGCCGTGTCGTGGACCTTCAGCGAGGTTTGCCCCGCTTTTGTGGCGTCCACCGCCGCCGCTAAAAAAACGCCAATGTCGTCCTTTCCGTCCGTCCCCAGGAGAACATCATCAGAGAGTTCGACCTGAACGAGTGCTTCCAGAAGTCCAAGAAGCTGAGTAAGAGTCGCGGTTTGAAGGAAGAACAACAACCGGAGAACTCCCGGCAAGAGGGGGCGGAGCCTGAGGAAAGTTCCGAGAGCAAGAAAGAGAAGTGAAACTACGCTTGTTTTTTTAATTTTCACCTCAGTGTTTTCTAAACAAACCCTAATAATGTAGAATGTAGCGGTTATTAGTTTCAACTTTGTATCAATCAAGGGAAGTTTTATTTAAGTAACTTTTTGTATTTGTTGACTTGTGTGTAACATGTTGTGTTAAAACCTGTCCAACTCATGTTTACAAATGTTTAAACCCTAATTAAAGTCTAATCCATTACACCAGTGATGTCCCACTTCAAAGATTACCTCGCTAAATACCACATGACCATTGCTGGAGAAATACTATACAGAAACACATTTACGCCCATTGAATCAATTAAAACATATCTTACTGTCAAAATTAAAATTGCAAAAAACAAACGTGAAAAACTAAGGAAATAAAATATCTGGGGCCGTACTTATCAAGCTTCTTAGAGTGCCATTTTACACTAAAGTCCTGAGAATTTGCGAAATTTAGTCCTACTCTCAAACTTAAGAATAAAAGCTTTTTATCAACGTTCTTAAGTCTAAGAATCACTCCTACTCTCCACGATATTTAAGAGACCTTCAGAGGTGTCTTAAGTGGTTAGGAGTTGCCAGCAGGGGATGGCACTGAGGCGAGAGAGACGTGCGCAAACGTTCAGGGAACGGAACAATGTTTTTGTTTTGTTTTTGATGACGAGCAGCTGATCAAACGGTATCGTTTAGACAGAGCGGATATTATTTTTGTCACAGATTTAATACTTTTCGATTCCTTGTTGATTTCTGCATGTGTCTGCAGTGGGCTAGTATATATAGAGCCACCCACACCAGTTTCAAATTAGTTGCCTAATTAATGAATTGGAAAGAAAATGTTATGACAGTAGCGTATGTGTGTGGCCGTGAGGTGAGTGACGTCAGTGAGTGTGTGGGCGATAGAAGAGAGGGAGCGGTAGCGTGAGTGCCGGCGGGGACTAGTTTGTTTTGTATTATTTTGTAGTTTATTGTCAAAATATACACTCCCATTGTCCACTTAAATATTTCCAAGATATTTCTTTATTCTTAGACGACGGATTCCATTCCGTGATTGGTCATTTCTATGGACACAGAAATGACGTCACCTAAAATTCCGTTTACGGCACATAGTAATGTCGTAATTCAGCTCTGAGTGTGACACTTAAGATTCAGTCCTACACTTCGCTGAAAGTGTGAGTAAGACGCTTGATAGCTAACTTTTAAGTGCAGCTTTCAGCGAATAATTTATTTACTCTTAAGTCAACTCTTAGCAGACTTCTTAGGAGTAATTCTAAGAAGCTTGATAAGTACGGCCCCTGAACTCACAATCTGTAAAACCCATCCGAGCTTCCGGGGTTGGCCAACATGATCTCACAAGATGTAGTTTCTCTTTAAATATCCTTCTTAAATGGCCTTGCAAATATACGTGTTGTCTTGTCTAATCATAAAAGATGCAGACGAGGCATGTTGGCTGACTTCTTCAAGTTTACTCCACAGCGTGCCCGTCATAAACATCCCGCTGCCGGCATGTCTACATTCATTCATTTTATGTGGCCCGTGAGAGCCTGGAAATAATATACTTTAATTAATTACTTTATCCTTTCTTACTAAATGTATTCCTTCTTTCAATTTTGACAGAAAAAAATACATGCACAGCATGCAATGACATGTCTTTTAAAAGTTAATATCTCATAATAAAACAAAATATATATGTTACAAGAAAATGTTTTTGTTAAATTAAAGACAAATACTTAAATATCTGCTGGATTTTTGATCATATACACTAAAAATTACAGTAAATTTTACAGTAAAAATCTGGCGACTTGAGTTTTTTTCAATTGTAAAATCAACGTTGGTTTTGTTTTCCAAACACAGTACCGTATTTTTCAGACTATAAGTCGCAGTGTTTTTTTATAGTTTGGCCGGGGGTGCGACTTATACTCAGGAGCGACTTATGTGTTAAATGATTAACACATTAGCGTAAAATATCAAATACAATTATTGATCTCATTCACGTAAGAGACTAGAAGTATAAGATTTCATGGGATTTAGCGATTAGGAGTGACAGATTGTTTGGTAAACGTATAGCATGTTCTATATGTTATAGTTATTTGAATGACTCTTACCATAATATGTTACGTTAACATACCAGGCACCTTCTCAGTTGGTTATTTATGCCTCATATAACGTACACTTATTCAGCCTGTTGTTCACTATTCTTTAGACATTTTAAATTGCCTTTCAAATGTCTATTCTTGGTGTTGGCTTTTATCAAATACATTTCCCCAAAAAATGCGACTTATACTCCAGTGCGACTTATGTGTTGTTTTCCTTCTTTATTGTGCATTTTCGGCCGGTGCGACTTATACTCCGGAGCGATTTATACTCTGAAAAATACGGTACTACACTATAAAAACAGCAACTGTGGATTTTACAGTAAAAAACGGCAAATTTGTTACATGAATTTTACTGTAAAAAAAAACATTCCATTCCATTTTTTTCACGCTGCAAAATAACCACAGTTTTTATGGTCAAATTCTGGCAACTGAGCTATTTTTTTCAATTTGTTACATTAAAATCTAAAGGGTTTTTTTTGTACAGCGCACGTAAAAAATACATAATATTCAGACACATAGGCAATTATATGAATGTATTATACATATACATAATTAGTCCTATCTTCCATCCATCCATTTTCATACCGCTTGTCCCTCATGGGGTGGCGGGGGTTGCTGGAGCCTATCCCAGGGCAGCTGTGGCTACAAATGTAGCTTACCACCACCATGTGTGAATGAATGATGGGTTCCCACTTCTCTGTGACCACTTTGAGTATCTAATAATAGAAAAGCGATATGAAATCGAATCCATTATTATTATTATTATTCCAGCTGCACATCTTATTCACTATATATATATATATATGAATGCAGTACCCCCGCCACCCGGCAGGGGGCGGCAGCGAAGCAACTGGGCGAGTAGAAGAAGATGGCACTATTGATTCTGAATAATTACATTATGTCTACTGGCCATTGAATCAATTAAAACATCTATTGTGGTACTGTCAGAATTAAAATGGCAAAAAACATTAAACGTGAAAAAATAAAGAGAATATCTGAACTCACGTTTCCTTGACAGCTGAGCTAGCTTCCGGGGTTGGCGGACATCGTCTCACAAGATGTAGTTTCTCTTTAAATATCCTTCTTAAATGGCCTCGCAAATATATATGTTGTCTTGTCTAATCATAAAAGATGCAGACGAGGCGTGTTGGCTGACTTCTTCAAGTTTACTACGGAGCGTGCTCGTCAAAAACATCCCGCTCATTCATTTTACAACCTAAACGGGGCTACTGCGCATGCTCTTCGCTAATGTGGCATGCTGGGTAATGGAGTTCTTATGTTACCTAGCTCCTAACATGACAATATATATCTGCCTTAGGCCAGCTAGAAGGCCTTACTGACAACTCATGATCTGATTGGCTATCGCAACTGTCTGTCAAATGTTTGTGTCCGTTCACTTACATTGTTGATTCTGAAGGCAGATTTGGTACAGCATGGCAACACGAGCTAGCTGAATTCTGATTGGATAAAAACTCCACACTAAAAACACCAGCACTGGAAGGAGCATAATATGACATGAAGAGAATATGAATACTTTTACATATTTAGGGAAAGTACATAAAAAAATACTTTTGTCTGTATCTGCATTACGCCCATTTCCTACCGCTTGTCCCTCTCGGGGTGGCTGGAGCCTATCCCAGCTGCATTCGGGCGGACACCACCTCATCACAGACCGACAGCATTAATACTCACATTCAAATCATTGGTTTAGTTCCTGTGTGTCAAAGATGTGATTAGTATTAGACGCGGTCTGCTGCAGTTTTGCACGCACAAATACTGTCAGAATATATCTAAGTTACCACAAAACTTTTGTGTTTCCATGAGTTCCCGGCGAGAGGACAAAAGCCCTCTTTGATCTTACCAAGCAAAAGGCTTGTAAAACTCCACTCTGTAGGATTGGAAGCGACATGAAGGTGTCGGTTTCTTTGATCTATTGTGATCCACAGGAAGATCTTGTCTTGACCCGAGAGCTACAAAGCGGAGAGGAAGCAGGGCCTGACGCAAGCTCCAGGCATCTTTTCTTTTAACCGTTTTGTGACCGAGGGCAACGGCTGTTTACGACCCCCTCTCCCCTTAGACACAGCTGTTGCCATGTAATCAGGGAAAGTCCAAATAAGAGGAGGCGTGCAATCATTTCGTCAGAGCGTGGTGGGAGACTGTGCAAGAGTACAGCCCAGACGTTTCTCCTCATTGAGCTAAATTGAATCCTGTCTCTGTTTAATTCCTTGCAGCTTGTCTGTTTAATAGATGTCACAGTGGATTTTTGGGGTCCCACTTTTTTTGTAAGCGTTTTGAAAACAAATGATAAATGTATGCATTGTCCTGTTATATCTCACATTCTATATTGTGTTTTGGAAAAAGGTTGTCGTAAATGCACCAGCTCAGTGGCCAAGTGGTTAGAGTGTCCGCCTCGAGATGGGTAGGCCGTGAGTTCAAACCCCGGCCGAGTCATACCGAAGACTAGAAAAATGGGAGCCATTACCTCCCTGCTTGGCACTCAGCATCAAGGGTTGAAATTGGGGGTTAAATTACCAAAAATGATTCCTGGGCACGGCCCCCGCTGCTGCTCACTGCTCCCCTCACCTCCCAGGGGGTGAACAAGGGGATGGGGCAAATGCAGAGGATAGTTTCACCACACCTAGTGTGTGTGTGTGACTATCATTGGTACTTTAACTTTAAACGTTATTAATTCATTTAAAAATACAAAAAAAACAAATGTTTATGTATTCAGTTATAAACATTCATCCAATGTATATGTTAATGTATTCAGTTATAAACATTCATTCAATGTATATGTATATGTTAATGTATTCAGTTATAAACATTCATCCAATGTATATGTATATGTTAATGTATTCAGTTATAAACATTCATTCAATGTATATGTATATGTTAATGTATTCAGTTATAAACATTCATTCAATGTATATGTATATGTTAATGTATTCAGTTATAAACATGCATTCAATGTATATGTATATGTTAATGTATTCAGTTATAAACATTCATTCAATGTATATGTATATGTTAATGTATTCAGTTATAAACATGCATTCAATGTATATGTATATGTTAATGTATTCAGTTATAAACATTCAATTTTTCTGCTCTGGCGCTCCCAGTCTGTGGAACGCTCTCCCTGACCACCTGAGGGCACCACAGACTGTGGATGCTTTTAAAAAAGGCCTAAAAACCCTTCTTTAAAAAAAATAAAAAATAAAAAAAAAATATATATATATATATATGCATACTAGTTTTAGCTATTTGGCTGTTCTATTTTTTTTTTTTTTTAATACACTGTAGCACTTTGAGGTTGTTTACTCAATATAAAGTGCTTTTTACAAATAAAATCTATTATTATTATTCACTTTCTTCTTTCCTTCATGGATCTAAACTTTACCGCTTTTTTTCTATATTTTTATTGTAATATTTTCAGAATGTGTTTGTTCTATTTTTGGCCAAAGTTGGCCAAAGTAAGACAAAGAAAACAATCTGAAGTTGTCTTTATTTTTGACTTGTAATGCCATGATTGTAATAGTGTGCACACACTTCCCTCCATGCGGCCCCTGAGATAAAATGACTTTGACGCCCCTGATTTAGTTTGACCTTTTTTATTCTGAGAAGACATCTTCAAAAAAATTCTTTATAAGGCCATTTCGGAAATGTCTTAAATATTCTCGGTACAGATCTTTTTGTGAATCGCGTTCCGATCCCACGTTGAGCAATATTTATTCTGGCACGCTTTGAGCGGCCTTCAGGAAACAAGACAGGTTGATTTCTTAGTCCGCGTCATGTGACTTCTTGTTGGATGTTAGAACTGGGACCGCCCACTCCATCTTTGGGCTCTTTTTGTTTTTGTTTTCAGTCTCACACAGCAGGGAACAGCATGAGCAAGAATCACATGCATGATGAAGACACAGCCTTCTTTCTACACTTTCATTCCTTTAAAGCACAGGTGTCAAACTCAAGGCCACTTCTGGCCCGCCACATCATTCTATGTGGCCCACGAAAACCTGGATAAAAAACGGTTTCAATAAAATACTTTTTTTTTTTTTTTACTAAATGCTTTTTTTACTTAACTTTCAATTGACAGAAAAAAAAATGCATATTTTAAACTTTAATATTAACTGATCATGCCAATTATTATATACTGTATTGCAAAACTATTTTTGTGAGATAAAAACAAATAGTTAAATATCTGCTTGTCACCTTTATTTATGATTTTAAAGCAAGTTATACATAAAAAAAATCTAATAAATGCAATATGCATTTCGATTCATCGTGATTAATCACAGGTTATTACTCGCATGAATAATGTAAATTTATTATGATTTTAAAGCAAGTTATACATAAAAAAAAATCGAATAAATCCATTGACATTTCGATTAATCATGATTAATCGATTAATCAAAATGCATATGGATTTATGGTCAAATTCAGCGCTACATGTATTTAACCGATTTTGAGCGTTTTAACAACCAAAAGCAAATGGATGTGCATTTCGATTAATCATGATTGATCTCAGGCTATTACAAGCATGCATAATGTAAATTTATTATGATTTTAAAGCAAGTTATACATTTTTAAAAAATCTAACAAATGCATATGCATTTCGATTAATCATGATTAATCACAGGTTATTACCCAAATGCATAATATAAATTTATTAAGATTTTAAAGCAAGTTATACATTAAAAAAAATTGAATAAATCCATATGCATTTCGATTAATCGAAATGCATATGGATTTATGATCAAATTCAGCGCTGCATGTATTTAACTGGTTTTGAGAGTTTTAACAGCCAAAAGCAAATGGATGTGCATTTCGATTAATCCTGATTAATCACAGGTTATTACCCGCATGCATAATGTAAATTTATTATGATTTTAAAGCAAGTTATATATTAAAAAAAAAAATCTAATAAGTCCATATGCATTTCCATTAATCATGATTAATCGAAATGCATATGGATTTATGGTCAAATTCAGCGCTACATGGATTTAACCGGTTTTGAGAGTTTTAACAGCCAAAAGCAAATGGATGTGCATTTCAATTAATCATGGTTAATCACAGGTTATTACCCGCATGCATAATGCAAATGTATTATGATTTTAAAGAAAGTTATACATAAAAAAAATCTAATAAATGCAATATGCATTTCGATTAATCATGATTAATCACAGGTTATTGCCCGTGTGCAAAAAAGTAAATTTATGATTTTAAAGCAAGTTATACATTAAAAAAATCTATTAAAATATTATGCATTTTGATTAATCATGATTAATCTAAATGCATACGGATTTATGGTCAAATTCAGCGCTACATGTATTTAACCGGTTTTGAGAGTTTTAACAGCCAAAAGCAAATGGATGTGCATTTTAATTAATCATGATTAATCACAGGTTATTGCCCGTGTGCATAACATAAATTTACGATTTTAAAGCAAGTTATACATTAAAAAAATCTATTAAATGCATATGCATTTCGATGTAAAATGATTAATCACAGGTTATTACCCGCATGCATAATGTAAATTAATTATGATTTTAAAGAAAGTTATACATAAAAAAATCTAATAAACGCAATATGCATTTCTATTAATCATGATTAATCAGTTTATTACCCGCATGCATAATGTAAATTTATTATGATTTTAAAGCAGGTTATACATAAAAAAAATCTAATAAATGCATATGCATTTCAATTAATCATGATTACTCACAGGTTATTACCCGCATGCATAATGTTAATGTACTATGATTTTAAAGCAAGTTATAGATTAAAAAATCTAATAAATGCAATACGCATTTCGATGAATCGTGATTAATCACAGGTTATTACCTGCATGCATAATGTAAATTAATTTAAAAATGCGGCCCTCTGCAAGTGGCCATTACTGCGATGTGGCCCTCAATGAAAATGAGTTTGACACCCCTGATTTAAGGCAAAAGTGGAATTTAGTGCGAGGCTCAATTGGAACATGAACTCGTGAGTGTTTTGTCCTTTCCTGCTTAACATGGCTGTGGGTTTCAAATAAAGTCACTTGTACCTTTTGCCATTTCATGTGAAAATCAGACCTACTGTACACAATATGGCAGGGAAGTGGGAAAAACAATAGAAACAAAAAGCAAAAATGTGCCTGCTCTACACTAAATGCTGGAAAGGAAGCAAACATAAATCAGGACTGGCGTTACAAACCAGTCACTAAAACATCGATAGTCACAAGAAGCTCATTAGAAATTCCAAACCTTGAAAACAAAACAAAAGAGTGCTTTGAAATGTTTCCTCGGATCTACTTTTCTTTTTCTTGTATGGAAGGTAGAATAAATAAGCCCATCCCTCGCTGACACTAATTGGCTGAAGAGGATTAAAAAGGTTCTGCGATCTTAAAAACAACAAACACGGATCTTAAAGCTACACGAGTGAGTTTGCATAACGCCTCCAGCACATTCCGACTACACACCTCCCGCTTGTCCATTCATCTGTGGCTTTTAGGAAAATAAAAGCATTCTTTGCCACGTCTTTTGGAGGATTTCCTGCCAGAGCTCAGGAGTGGCTGATGCAGCCGTCAATTATAAACAGGCGATTAACCATACAAAAAAACAATGATACACATTTTCCACCCTCATTGATACCTGACAGGACCCGATAATAATCTGTAAGATTTGACATTGATATAAAAGAATATTTCAAAACTTATAAAACTAAAAGGATACTGTGTCTTTTCATAGGTCGGTTGCTTCTCTCGACAAGTCGTGTGGTCTGTGGAACAGGTCAGTCTTTCTTGGTCCACACCTTAAAATGTGACATCCACGGACCGGAGTGTGGAGAATACTCCCGTCCCCAAACAACATCTGCGAAGAACCCGTCTGCAAAAGTGTCTCGAGGGAAAGGAAACCAGCGTCCGAGAGTCGGACTTGTCTTTGGGAAAACCAACGAGCGGTACCAGGACGTCTTCTGTAATATCCAGCTGTCCAGGGCCTGTCAATCAAACCGATATCTCATAAGTGGTCCCTCCCACGCCCGTCACCTTCTTCACTCCGCCTCCCGGCTTAGATGACGTGTGATTGGCCAAGATTGTGCGAGAGGACATCCTGAAAGAGGGAGACGGGGGTGAGTGCTTGGAAAACAACATGACGGTTTCTCTCCTTTTGAAACGAAACAACCGCATGCTAGCATGCTGCTAACTGGAAACCGGAGGAGGAAGAGCAAGACTCACACAGATCAAGGAGGAAGAGGATGGCTGACACAATGCAGGAAGGAAGAAGAAGATTAGGAAGAAAGGGAGGAGGAAGAGGAGCAGGCGAAGCGTTACGTAGCGTTACTCACTGTGGAGCCTGAAGCCCTCCTCCGGCTCCTACCCCTCCCAGCGCCGCTGCCACCCGAGGCTTGTGCTGAGGCCCCGCCTCCCCGGTGTACGACTGGGACTTGCCCAGGGAGAGGCCGCGCGGGGGCGGCGAGATGGGAGGCGAGGAGGGCGACGGCATAGAGTTACGGGGGGCCCTGGAGGAGGAGTCGTGGTTATGCTGGAGCAGGTGCTGGGTCTCCGGGAGGCCGGAGGCAGGGGGCGGGCTGACGGCGCGCAGGTAGGCCCTGTGGGGGGAGGAGAAAGTGGCAGAACCCTGGAGCAGATGGCCCTCCCTCTGCTGGGCGATCTGAGCCGAGAGGAAGGGGGAGGTGTAGCCCTGCAGCGGCGAGCAGGGGGGCGCCGTGTCAGGCTGGCCTCGGACCAGCGCCGGCAGCGGGGCGCGAGGCTTCTGGGGCGACAGCTCGTGGGCCGCCGACTCAAATTCCGGGCTGTCGGACGGCGTCAGCAGGCTGTCGTAGGAGAGACTGCCGTTGCGAGGGGTCTGATTGGCCAGGCTCTTGTAGCTGGTGTCCGTGGTGCCTTCTGATTGGAGGGTGGCCAGGGGGTTGTGCGCCATGTGGGCCGAGCGCAGGCTGGAGGAGTAGGAGCCGCCGGCGGACAGAACCAGAGAGGACGGGTACGAGGTGTGGGAGCGTGCGGTCAGGGAGTAACCCGACACACCGCCCACGGTCCTGCCTGAACCCCCGGGGCCCTCGCCCCTCTCCCCTCCCCCTCTGAACGCCCCCGCGCCGCCCCCCACCGCCACCGTGGTCCCGTCCAGTTTGCTGGGCTCCGAACGGTAGCTGGGATGGCGGCTGGAGTGGAGGATGGAGGGAGACGGAGAGTCCAGACTCTCGCCGCGGATCACCTGAGGAGAGCAGAGAGGAAGAGAGGCGGAGGTCCAGACAGCAGCAGGAGGAAGAAAGATGAAGAAGTCCCCATGTTACCACAGGAAGACCACACACAAACAACCCACAGTTTGGACAAGAGTGGTGGGGTAGGGGGGTAGGGGGGGGGGATGCTTGATTGGTGACATCATCACACTACTGCTTGGGAAACATGGACTGTCAAAGACCAACACGGAAATGGACGCTACGACACATTCCAGTCACTGCACTTTCAGGGGGAGGGTACTGGGGGAAGGGGGGAAGGGGTGGTGTTCAAGCAGAGTGGTGTATAAAAGTCGCTTTCAGACGACCTCCTCACTGATTGGTCAACAGGCAGTCATGTGACTACAGGGCGCCATGACTGCTACAACTTTGAGATTATGCTATGCGTCTGCGGCGCTTCCTCGTTACTTTTTGCACGTGTAAAAATGCTCTGTTGTGCAGCATGGGGCTGCTCCACCCGTGAGGAAGAAAGAAGGAAAGAAAGAGGAAGGAAGGAGAAAAAAGAAAGAAAGAAAGAAAGAAAGAAAGAAAGAAAGAAAGAAAGAAAGAAAGAAAGAAAAGAAAGGATGCTCCATCCGTGAGAAAGAAAGAAGAAAAGAGGAATGAAGGAGAAAGAAAGAGGAAAGAAAGAAAGAAGGATGCTCCATCCGTGAGAAAGAAAGAAAAGAAAAGAGGAAGGAAGAAAAGAGTTAGGAAGGAGAAAGAAAGAAAGAAAAAAGAGGAAGGAAGAATAAAAGGCGGATGTTCCACCTGTGAGAAAGAAAGAAACAAAGAAAGAAAGACAAACAAACAAAGAAAGAAAAAGAAAGAAAAAAAGGAAGGAGGAAGGAAGGAGAAAGAAAGAAAGGACTCTACCCGCAAGAAAGAAAGAAAGAAAGAAAGAAAGAAAGAAAGAAAGAAAGAAAGAAAGAAAAAAAAGAAAGAAAGAAAGAAAGAAAGAAAGAAAGAAAGAAAGAAAGAAAGAAAGAAAGAAAAAAGAAAGAAAGGAATCCCTGTGACTTTCGATCCCTCAGGCGGTACTGCATCAAAAAGCTACATCAGTGTGTAAAGGATATCACAACATGGGCTCAGGAACACTTCAGAAAACCACTGTCAGTAACTAAAGTTGGTCGCTATGCAAAGCCAAAGCCATTTATCAACAACACCCAGAAACGCCGCCGGCTTCGCTGGGCCCGAGCTCATCTAAGATGGACTGATGCAAAGTGGAAAAGTGTTCTGTGGTCTGACGAGTCCACATTTCAAATTGTTTTTGGAAACTGTGGACGTCGTGTCCTCCGGACCAAAGAGGAAAAGAACCATCCGGATTGTTATAAGTGCTAAGTTCAAAAGCCAGCATCTGTGACGGTATAGGGGTGTATTAGTGCCCAAGACATGGGTAACTTACACATCTTACACATTAATGCTGGAAAGTACATACAGGTTTTGGAGCAACATATGTTGCCATCCAAGCAACGTTATCATGGACGCCCCTGCTTATTTCAACAATGCCAAGCCACGTGTTACAACAGCGTGGCTTGGTAGTAAAAGAGTGCGGGTACTAGACTGGCCTGCCTGTAGTCCAGACCTGTCTCCCATTGAAAATGTGTGGCGCATTATGAAGCCTAAAATACCACAACGGAGACCCCCGGACTTAAGTTGTACATCAAGCAAGAATGGGAAAGAATTCCACTTCAAAAATTCCCAAACCTTTACTGAGTGTTGTTAAAAAGAAAGGCCATGTAACACAGTGGTGAACATGCCCCTGTGACAACTTTTTTGCAATGTGTTGCTGCCATTAAATTGTAAGTTAATGATTATTTGCAAAAAAAATGAAGTTTCTCAGTGTGAACATGAAATATCTTGTCTTTGCAGTCTATTCAATTGAATATACCGTATTTTTCGGAGTATAAGTCGCACCGGAGTATAAGTTGCACCGGCCGAAAATGCATAATAAAGAAGGAAAAAAACATATATAAGTCACATTTTTTGGGGAAATGTATTTGATAAAAGCCAACACCAAGAATAGACATTTGAAAGGCAATTTAAAATAAATAAAGAATAGTGAACAACAGGCTGAATAAGTGTACGTTATATGAGGCATAAATAACCAACTGAGAAGGTGCCTGGTATGTTAACGTAACATATTATGGTAAGAGTCATTCAAATAACTATAACATATAGAACATGCTATACGTTTACCAAACAATCTGTCACTCCTAATCGCTAAATCCCATGAGATCTTATACGTCTAGTCTCTTACGTGAATGAGATAAATAATATTATTTGATATTTTACGGTAATGAGTTAATAATTTCACACATAAGTCGCTCCTGAGTGTAAGTCGCACCCCCGGTCAAACTATGAAAAAAACTGCGACTTATAGTCCGAAAATAATGGTAAGTTGAAAAGGATTTGCAAATCATTGTATTCTGCTTTTATTTAGCATTTACGCAACGTGCCAACTTCACTGCTTTTGGGTTTTGTATACAAAGACGCATTATTTCAGTTTATTTGGTGGTCAAAACGACAGCAATTGCACAGTCATGGCGCCTGTTGTTTAGTCGGCCATACTCTGGCTATACACCACGCTGGTGTTCAAGGAGATCCACTCCGACAGACAGACTGGCAAAGGGGAGAACACACATGACACTTGCTGAGGACTTACTGATCAACCGATGGCCACTGAACGATCATTTTCAAAAACAAAACAAAAAGAGGGGCATGGTGTTAAGCACAAAGGAAGTCAGAGAGGGCAGGTCGGGCACAGTTGCCTTAGCATGTTGGGAACATATTATAAATAGACGGAAAATGCAGGGAGCTGGGTTATCCGAGCTTAAACGTTAGGATTTAACTTCTCATGTTAAGTTAAATCTTAGCTGTTTAACGTAAAACTTATTACACAAGAGTATCTATTTCCAAAGTACCTTGCCAGCGTGTGTGTGGGCACTGTGGTTTCTTCCTGGGCTGTTGTACGCGGGCCGGTACTTGTACATGGACTGTGTGGGCACACCTTCTGTCAACAAGCTGCTTTCTGCAAGTCAAGAAACGAGGCGCACGCATGAGATGATAGCCAGCTTGGGCGCTACTTTCGGAAAGGTTGCCGGCTTACCCTCGGTGTCGGCGCGAGGCAGCCCCGGGTAGCGAAGCTCCGGCTTCGGGGGAGGAGGCGGCGGCGGAGGCTCCGTGTCTGCCGACTGGCTCTCGATCTGATCTAAACTGCTCTTTGACTGAAGAGAAACACCACGACATTCAAATTAAATGTTAACATGAAGTAAAGGAGCAATCACAATACTGCACCGCTGCAATGTTTTATGTCAGCAAAAGCACCAAACTTGTGGTGAGACAAGACAAGCCCCCCCCCTCCCCCCAATGCGGATCGAAAGCACCGTTTCCCCCCAAGCAATGCATTTGGCTGCAATTCTGTGTCTCAATAACATGTGGAATTTATTTGCATTTTTTCCCATTGTCAGAGGTCCAAATAACTGATGTGATGGTAATGGAATGAGAAGATGCAACGTTACACCCACTGGAACTTTGGAGCGTTTCACCAAATCAATACACGTCTGGACAGACCAGCACATGAACGTAATGTTTCAGCAAGCTGGGAGGAAAAACATGGAGGCCACAAGCATAACGTCTTTGCAGAGCAACTAATCGTCCATAAGTCATTGACCATTCCTGTATAAAATGTTGAGGATATCTGTATTACATGCGTGTTAGCATGTCATTTTTCACATGACTGTATATGCATGCATATCAGAGATTGACATAATTGTCAACAATAAACAAATCGTGGGCAATATGGCCTAAAATCAATATCACAATATACAGTACACTTTCTCCTCATTCAATGTGTTTTCTTTATTTTCATGACTATTTGTGACCCGTGCTGGCAAAATGAGTCGGAATACGCACAGGCTAATTTTGACCTACAGGCAAATAAGTGAAAAAAATGTATCTTGGTTGAAATTGAGATTTTCACAAAAATGAGTCCATAAAGCCACAATCTAGCGATCCCAATCATCGAAATAGCAAGAAAACATCTTAAATCACCTTTATTTGAAGGTTTTGTACGAGGTATGTCTTCAGAAATTAGTCCTTTGTGTTAAAATTCCTTGAGAAAATCAAGTGTTTTCAACGCTCACTCGCGGCAATAAGGGGGAATCCCCCTAGCCATATTTGGTATCATTGTGACGCCAAGTTTACCTACTTTCTAAAAACGAGCATGGAATTCCAGATGACGCCATTCTGAACCGATATAATTCGAGTTTTTAAACCTGTCCCGACGTAAACAAATCCGGCTTGTTGCTAACCGGAACAACGGTCGCTGTGAGGCGTACCCTCATTGGTTGAATCACCCCGCGCGGTGCATTGTGGTATCATGGCAGCGCCCTGATGAAAAACAACACAGTAATTCGAGCGGAATATTTGGTGAAAAAAGGTGATTTTCGAACATTTAATTATTATTTTTGTGGATAAGTTAGACTGTTTTACATTCCGTAATGGATTTAGAAGGTGGAGAGGGTACACAGGCGGTTGCAAGTGCGCTAAATTCACTGCAGTCGGCGAATCTTCTTAGTGCTGCTGGTCAGGAATATTACGGACAGCTGACCAGCTGACAAACTGACCAGTGAACAAAAAAACTGTGACATAACAGTGTTGACATTTTTGTACATAACCGTTTTCAATAGAGTTGAATATATATTTTTCCTTTAGACATGGGATTTGACTTTAATTGTACCAATTTTGGTGTTGCTACAAGGACTTTTAAGGTATAGTTGCTATGGAGTTTTGTTTTGGAACATTCTGTTCTGGAACAGTAAACTTTAAGCTGGTTTTTCTCAAAACGGACCCTCAAACTTGGTCGACTTCAATAGGATGTAACTCTGTCATTTTCTGTCCGATTCCAACAAACCATATATCATTTTGAAGGTCTTTAGATGGAGAATGTGTAAATAACAATAACTCAGTTTTTAAAATTTCCTCATTGTGACTCATTTTGCCAGCACAGGTCACATTTACTAGGGCTGTGAATATTTGGGTGTCCCACGATTCGATTCAATATCGATTCTTGGGGTCACGATTCGATTCAAAATCAATTTTTTTTTCAATTCAACACGATTCTCGACTCAAAAACAATTTTTTCCCGATTCAAAAGGATTCATTCAATACATAGATTTCAGCAGGATCTACCCCAGTCTGCTGACATGCAAGCAGAGTAGTAGATTTTGGTAAAAAGCTATTATAATTGTAAAGGACAATGTTTTATCAACTGATTGCAATAATGTACATTTGTTTTAACTATTAAATGAACCAAAAATATGACTTATTTTATCTTTGTGAAAATATTGGACACAGTGTGTTGTCAAGCTTATGAGATGCGATGCAAGTGTAAGCCACTGTGACACTATTGTTATTTTTTTGTTATTTTTATAAATGTCTAATGATAATGTCAATGAGGGATTTTTAATCACTGCTATGTTGAAATTGTAACTAATATTGATACTGTTGTTGATAATATTCATTTTTGTTTCACTACTTTTGGTTTGTTCTGTGTCGTGTTTGTGTCTCCTCTCAATTGCTCTGTTTATTGCAGTTCTGAGTGTTGCTGGGTCGGGTTTGCTTTTGGAATTGAATTGCATTGTTATGGTATTGCTGTGTATTGTTTTGTTGGATTTAGGGCTGCAACGATTAAATCGATTAAAATCGATTATAAAAATAGTTGCCGATTAATTTAGTCATCGATTCGTTGGATCTATGCTATGCACATGCGCAGAGGCTTTTTTTTCTGTTTTTTTTATAATTAATTTTTTTACATTTTATTTTATTTTTTTGATAAACATTTATTTATTAACTGCAACATTTACAAACAGCTGAGAAACAATAATCAAAATAAGTATGGTGCCAGTATGCTGTTTTTAAAAAATAAAACACTGGATAGGATAGAAATATAGTTTGTCTCTTTTATCAGATTATTAATCGAAGTAATAATCGACAGATTAATCGATTATCAAATTAATCGTTAGTTGCAGCCCTAGTTGGATTGATTAATTTAAAAAATAAAAATAAAAAATTTAAATTACAAATAAAATAAAAAAAAACGTTAAAAAATAAATAAATAAATAAAAAATCGATTTTTTAAAAATAAGAATCGATTCTGAATCACACAACGTGAGAATCGCGATTCGAATTTGCATCGATTTTTTCCCCACACCCCTACTATTTACATTGTAGATTGCCACATCAAAACTATGAATGAACACATGTGGAGTTATGTACTTAACAAAAAAAAAGGTGAAATAACTGAAAACATGTTTTATATTCTAGTTTCTTCAAAATAGCCACCCTTTGCTCTGATTACTGCTTTGCACACTCTTGGCATTCTCTCCATGAGCTTCAAGCACGCCTGTGAAGTGAAAACCATTTCAGGTGCTCTTGACGGAACATTTTTATCATCATCATTTTTTAAATTCTCAATAAAAGCGTGTTTATGTCCATTTTGTGTTCAGCTGTTTAAAAAAGCATAATGTTCAAAATAAAACATTTCAATAATGCAAAGTAATTGTCCAGTCATGATATTATAAACACTTGAAATTGATCTGTCTCGGGTACACTTACTGACAAAAAAAATTATGTCTATCTGCGATTAATTTTGAGTAAACTATGAACAAACTACAATTAATACATTTTACAGCCATTATAGTGTCTTTATAGTGTCTGTGCAGTTTTTTTTCCTCCAAAAATAGGGACTTTTGTCAAAGCTCGAACCAATTATTCATGGTTCATAAACATTTAGGTTTACAAACCATGTTCAAGAACCAACTACGTTTGTAAATTGAGGTTCCACTGTATACAACCTCCTTTCTTGAGTCTCTCTTTAAGGCACCACTTCCATTGGGAGCAAAACAGGCCCATTGCATAATACTACCACCACCATGCTTGACGGTGGGCATGGTGTTCCTGGGATTAAAGGCCTCACTTTATCGCCTCCAAACATATTGCTGAGTATTGTGGCCAAACAGCTCCATTTTTGTTTCATCTGACATCACATGGACAAAGATAATAAGACCTTCTGGAGGAAAGTTCTGTGGTCAGATGAAACAAAAATGGAGCTGTTTGGCCACAATACCCAGCAATATGTTTGGAGGAGAAAAGGTGAAGCCTTTAATCCCAGGAACACCAATCTCTACCGTCAAGCATGGTGGTGGTAGTATTATGCTCTGGGCCTGTTTTGCTGCCAATGGAACTGCTGCTTTAAATTGGACAATTAAAAAGGAGGATTACCTCCAAATTCTTCAGGACAAGCTAAAATCATTAGCCCGGAGGTTGGGCTTGGGCGCAGTTGGGTGTTCCAACAGGACAATGACCCCAAACACACGTCAAAAGTGGTAAAGGAATGGCTAAATCAGGCTAGAATTAAGGTTTTAGAATGGCCTTCCCAAAGTCCTGACTTAAACGTGTGGACAATGCTGAAGAAACAAGTCCATGTCAGAAAGCCAACACATTTAGCTGAACTGCACCAATTTTGTCAAGAGTGGTCAAAAATTCAAGCAGAAGCTTGTGGATGGCTACCAAAAGCGCCTTATTGCAGTGAAACTTGCCAAGGGACATGTAAGCAAATATTAACATTGCTGTATGTATACTTTTGACCCAGCACATTTGCTCACATTTTCAGTAGACCCATAATAAATTCATAAAAGAAGCCAACTTCATGAATGTTTTTTGTGACCAACAAGTATGTGCTCCAATCACTACATCACAACAAAATAAGAAATGATTGGAAACTCAAGACAACCGTGACATTATGTTCTTTACAAGTGTATGTAAACTTTTGAACACAACTGTACATACACTCTCATTGAAGACCACATTTTGAAATTTGACATCTCACTTAAAAAGAAGACCAAATGCAAGCGCACCAAATGCTGTCATATTCTTTGTTGCATGCATTGGCAGCTCAGCCAGTATGATCTGCCAACCACACTACTCGTGGAGCTGATACCATCCCGCCTACAGCCGTGGAAACATGTCAGATCTGCGTTTCGTAAGCCAAAGAAACTTGCGGGGTCTAATAGATCATGAAAGCCAACGTGTGCACAAAAGAAAATGGATTTAGAAACAATTGTGTCCGTGGGACTTTGCTCTACTTACTCTAGTGCTGTGTCGGTCATTCTGAATGCCGTTGTCCAGCACCTTGGCTTCCAGCTGGGCCTCGGTGAGGGCCGGCCTGAGGAAGGGAGGATGTATTTCCACTGTCTGAGGCTTCCGGAAACGACCCGTGTATCTAAGGGAAAAAAATATGTGTTTTGAATTGAATAGACAAACTTCACGTAGTAACGACTGACTTCCAACACCAGTTGTCACGGCTAATTATTAGGATTCAAAGAGCTTTATTTGTCATGCCCGTACACATTTGCACATGTGAGGGGCGAAATTTGGACTCAGGTCCTGGCAAGTATTAGGAAAAAAACAGTAATAAATAATTAATATTTCAACTTTTTCACTTACGATACAGTTCCAATACTGGAGAGTTGACCGATATTAATCCGATATATCAGCACAAATCATAGCACATACTTTTACCATTTTGTAGTGTGGAATGTTACAAAAGGCTTGATCAAGTGAAATGAGTCAAACAGAGAAGACTGGTAGGTATTTGATTTGATTTTTATTAAAGGCCTACTGAAAGCCACTACTACCGACCACGCAGTCTGATAGTTTATATATCAATGATGAAATCTTAACATTGCAACACTGACTTAACTTATAAAGTGCAATTTTAAAATTCCCGCCACACTTCCGGTTGAAAAACTCCTTTGGATATGATTTATGCGCGTGATGTCACAAAATCCACGGAAGTGGTTGTACCCCATCGACCCGATACAAAAACCTCTTGTTTTCTTCGACAAAATTCCACAGTATTCTGGACATCTGTGTTGGTGAATCTTTTGCAATTTGTTTAATGAACAATGGAGGCTGCAAAGAAGAACGTTGTAGGTGGGATCGATCGGTGTATTAGC
>NC_084734.1:10174143-10179143 GCF_033978785.1 Entelurus aequoreus
GGCCGGTATGATTGTACTTCAGAGTCATGATTTCCAATAATAAAAGAAGAATACCACATTTTGACAATAACTGATCACAGAGCAGCATGCATAACAGTGTACACATATACAGTAAATTCATACTCAGGAGGTACAGCAGTCATGTTTCTATAACCAATACAATAACGTCCACTGCCTTTTGACTACTACTGTATCTACTATTGCCTAAATTAGTGCTCCACAAAAATGTACACATGATTGCATCTCCAGACCCTTCTAATTCACATTCTTCTTAAGGTAAACACTCCCTGGCTGCATCACTTTATTAAATTAGAGATGCAGTGCAGTCATAAAGTTGCCCCCGCCTTCTAATTGGACTGAAAGACCCATTTCGAAGCAATACATTATATGGATTAATGTGCCTGAGAGGAATGTCCATCTAATGAGTGGTTGATGGGAGAACCTGTAGTCTCTCGGCCAAAAGCAGTACTTAATCACATTTACATTCGGCAGCTGAACAAATGTCATTTTTTAGACGGTTTCTGTTTGAGACTTAAGGACCTCATGGACCCAAAGACTCGTCTCCCCAAGTCCCTCAAGGACCGAGAACGTTGGAGGGTCAGCCTGGGTGGTGGGGATGGAGAAAAGGAGGGAGAGGAAAGAGGCGAGAGGGAGTGACAGCTGCTCTCCAGGCTCTGAGAGCAGGAGAGGTTAAAAAGGCTGGCGCTGGACGAGAGGTGTTTGTCCTCCTTTGCTCTCAGCAGTCTGTTGCCTTCATCTCTGCTCGCACTCGCAGCACTTTGCCCCACATCGAAGGAGGAGACCCAGTTTGCCCGATGAGTGGGCTCATCGTGGTTGCGAGGCACCAACAAGCCCTGGGACTCGCTCCTGAACAGAGCCCTCCTGGACATCCTGACGCCAGAACTCCGTTTCTCCACACCCTCCTTACCCCTCTTCTTGGAGAAAACAGGAGATTGTTCTACCTTTGACACCACCTTCACCCTTCTCTGTTCCCCCTTCCAGCTTCCGCCGATGTTCCTTGTCCAGCCATAACCATACTCCGCCCTGTCCATCTCCTCTCTCTCACTCTGTGTGTCTTTGCTCCAAAGACGCCCCTCAAAGGCTCTGCTAAGTTTGCTGGAAGGCTTTCTGCATGATTGTGTCTCCTCCTCACCCCAAGTAGTGCCATAATCCTCCCTCCTGGCGTAGCTGCTCACGGTTGCTGCCCTTATCAACTTGTGAGACGCATGCTTGCCTCTGTAGAGCCCGTCCCCCTCTACCCTATTCCAGCTCCCACTAGCCCCGCTTTCTCCCCCGCTGTGTCGAAGGGATCCACTCCTGGGAAGGATGCCGGCGTACTCCACAGGGGACGTTGTGATGGTGGCACGGGGCAGGGAACACTGAAAAGGGGCGTCTCTTCGGAACACAGAGAGAGGGGTAGCTCCCAAAGGAGAGGGTTGGAGAGGACGTGGGGGAGAGTGGGCTCTCTGTGTTGGGCGAGAGGCAGGAGAGGACGCCGTGGAGGAGGGGAGGTCAGACGGAGAGGGGATCTGCTGGTAGTGGCTGTGGGAGAAGTAGTGTGGAGAGGGAGTGTGGTAAGGGTGAATGGGGCTGCTGGAGTGCGATAGAGGTGGGGTGACACTGCACTGGGACTGTGGCGAATGGGTGACGCTGAGAGACAACTGGATTGGTCTTTGAGGGTTCAGCTCGGACAGTCGTATATAGTCATGTGGTTGCTCTGTGTGGGCTGTCAGGTGAACTTTACTATGCTTCTTCACCTCTTTGGCTGCATCAGCCTGGAAGCAGTCAATGTCCAGCTCTACGCCTTGCTCCATCAGCCCGACTACCACAGCCCTAGACAGGCCAGAAAGACGTGAGATCTCTTCCACCATTGGGGACTCCTCAGTTAGCTTGGGACTGGGGCTGGACTCCTGCATGAAGCTGCTACGCTGAGACCCTGGACCAGATCCAGAACTGTTCCCCAATGTTAAGGTTCCAGCCTCAGATAGAGGCCCGGCACTCCAGTCCAAGGAGCGAGAGAAGGCTGCTGGCCCGAATCCAGAAGTGGCCCCAGGAGTCGAAGTGACCTCCAGGGAGCTGCGATGGCTCAGGGAGTTGGGACAGGTGGAAATGCGGGGCCGTGCTCTAAGTGCTGGGCCGGGTGTGGAGGAGGCTTGTGTTGGTACTGAAGCTGCTGAGTCATCTCCCACATTGACATTTTTGGGTTTGTCCACAAACCCTCTGTTGGAGTTCAAACCATGGGCAAGGTTCAAGTTTAGGTTGAGATGCAAGTTGATGTTCAGATCGTCTCCAGTCGCAGAGGGAAGACTACCCAGGTTGATTGAGTTCCTAGTGGCTTTTTTCCCTGTAGTGCTGAGGCTGACTCTAGCCGAGTTACCCAGTAGTGATTTGCAAGGTGTTACATTAGAAGGTGTATTGCGGCTCTCAAAGGCGGACAGGGACTGAGTGGAACCGTGACTTTTACCAGGCATGCTAAGGCCTCTGTGCGTGAATGAACATGGGGTAGCAGTTGAGGCAAGATCAGGTATGGAGAGGTTTATTCGATGGTGGTACTCGTGAGCGAGCCTAGAGATGTACTGCTCCAACTGTGTCAGAGAGGACTGGGTAGTGGGATTCGGGCGTTGGACATGTTGACTTATTTTCTCTGTTGGTTTGTCCAGCTGGTTTCCTTCAGCGTTAGGAGAAGGTGGGCGCTCTTGAGTGTGAGAGGTGAAGAGGGGACTCTGGAGGGCGACGGCGTGTAACGGACTGGGGTATGGGTACACCTCTTTTGTCCTACGGGACACAAGGTCTTCACAGTAACATGGTTCCAACTGTGGTTTTTGCACATGGGAGACACGGTCGAGTTTTAGGAGGTAAGAAATCAAGGGGTAGTTGAGGCCTGAGCAGAGGTTGAACAAAAAGCTGAGACCAGACACCTCAGGGTCACTTGAAACTGTAAGACATAAGGAAGGAGGATTATTTATAAGAAAGGAAGTTTCAGTTACAGTACATTTATTTCATGGTGCCACTATTTTTATCGTCTCACCTGAAACTGCTGACTCTCCTGTTGGCTCAGATTCCTTGTGTGTACGGTGGAGTACGGGCTGCTGCACCGCACAGTCTGACCACAGAATGTCAGTGTTGTCAGTCGAACTGGGGACCTGGTCCCACAGCTTCAGGGGTCTGACCGCAGGGGCAGCCTCACTGGACACAGAGTAGCAGGAGTCGGACAGCGAGCTGCCGCTCACAGAATAGAACCCTACAACGCAAGACATGCATATTATTTTTGTGAATATTCTAAAGACCTGTCAAAAAACAAACCAGTTTAGGTATCTGTGACATCTCAGAATTTAAAGTAGCAGTAGAGTGGAAAAACAAGTTGACTTTAAATACTTAATTGTGTTTCACTGTATCCATTAAACCAGTGGTCCCCAACCACCGGGCCACGGCCCGGTACCGGTCCGTGGATCGATTGGTACCGGGCCGCATAAGAAATTAAAAAAAAAAAATCAACATAAGAAACACAAGATACACTTACAATTAGTGCACCAACCCAAAAAAACTCCCTCCCTCATTCACACTCATTCGCACAAAAGGGTTGTTTCTTTCTGTTATTAATATTTCTGGTTCCTACATTATAGATCAATATATATCAATAAAGTCTGCAGGGATACAGTCCGTAAGCACACATGACTGTATTTTTTTATGACAAACTTATTATGGTTAGTTTGTATGTTTAGCACTTAGCAATGCTGCTGATGCTATATAGTGTTTCAAGCTGCATCCGTTCAGCACTCTGCTTCTAAAACTTATTACCGTATTTTCCGGACTATAAGTCGCAGTTTTTTTTCATAGTTTGGCCGGGGGTGCGACTTATACTCAGGAGCGACTTATGTGTGAAATTATTAACACAATAGCGTAAAATATCAAATAATATTATTTATCTCATTCACGTAAGAGACTAGACGTATAAGATTTCATGGGATTTAGCGATTAGGAGTGACAGATTGTTTGGTAAACGTATAGCACGTTCTATATGTTATAGTTATTTGAATGACTCTTACCATAATATGTTACGTTAACATACCAGGCACGTTCTCAGTTGGTTATTTATGCCTCATATAACGTACACTTATTCAGCCTGTTGTTCACTATTCTTTATTTATTTGAAATTGCCTTTCAAATGTCTATTCTTGGTGTTGGCTTTTATCAAATAAATTTCCCCAAAAAATGCGACTTATACTCAAGTGCGACTTATATATGTTTTTTTCCTTCTTTATTATGCATTTTCGGCCGGTGCGACTTATACTCCGAAAAATATGGTACTCACCCTGCTTGTGTTCGGGCTCCAAAATATAAGGTTTTGTATCATAATTTTTCCCAAAATAATCGCTGTTGGCTCTCACAAAGTCTACTTGATTAGAGTTGTTGTTGATGGGGAAGGGATCTGTGGTTGTGACTGGCTTGCTTCATTAACTCTCAAAATGGCTCAGAAATGTCTGTGAAATTGATACTTTGATCATATCTAGTGATTTGCAAACTTTGGAAGTCTTGTGGTGTAATAAATCAGATATATATGATACTAGCTTTAATATAGAGGCAACTTGTTTTTCCACTCTACTTCTACTTTAAACAAAGGCAAGCATGAAATTAACTATTTGAGGTGGCTTTTTTTTTTTAAAGATAGTTTTACTTCAAAGTAAAATAACCAGAAAAGAAGTGTGAATAAGCGGAGGAATGTGTGAGTTGGGTGTAGGTCGTAACTAAGAGTGAGTTTGTCAGGACAGTCTGAAACGCTGAGTGAGTCAGAGCAAAGTCACACACAGTGCAAGTAAACAAAAGAGTGAGGTTAATGTTTAGGAGGGCACACATAACTTAACTGTGTTTCTTTTTTTTACCTGAGCTAGGTCTGGAGTCACTGTCTAGGTGGGCTATAGCACCCGTGTCGGGCGTCGGGGGTGACAGCAGGTCCGAGGGGGCGTCCCAGGATAGAGTGGACCAGCGGGAGTTACTTCCAC